>NC_134398.1:96096985-96292811 GCF_050003625.1 Haematobia irritans
TATATATATATATATATATATATATATATATATATATATATATATATATATATATATATATATATATATATATATATATATATATATATATATATATATATATATATACAATGTTGCAACAGCAACCAATAACAATCCGTTGGCGATGGCTTCTGGAGTTCCTCCAGGAGAATTATTTGTGGCTTCGCCACCCCTTTCGGCACCAGTTGGAAGAACCAGGGCTCGAGTATATTGACATATATGCATGGCAAAGCATCATTCACGAGATTGCAAAGAATATATATATATACATACATACATACATACATATATATATATATATATATATATATATATATATATATATATATATATATATATATATATATATATATATATATATATATATATATATATATATATATATATATATATATATATATATTATATATATATATATATATAATATATATATATATATATATATATATATATATATAATATATATATATATATATATATATATATATATATATATATATATATATATATATATATATATATATATATATATATATATATATATATATTATATATATATATATATATATATATATATATATATATATATATATATATATATATATATATATATATATATATATATATATATATATATATATATATATATATATATATGTATGTATGTATGTATGTATATATATATATTCTTTGCAATCTCGTGAATGATGCTTTGCCATGCATATATGTCAATATACTCGAGCCCTGGTTCTTCCAACTGGTGCCGAAAGGGGTGGCGAAGCCACAAATAATTCTCCTGGAGGAACTCCAGAAGCCATCGCCAACGGATTTTTATTGGTTGCTGTTGCAACATTGTCGGCCAGAATGAAAGAATCCGTAGTCGACAAGGGGTGCGATGTTAGAATGAATCTGCCGTTGCTCATACGACATGGGGACGTCGTCCTCAGAATCGGGAAGGATAGCATCTTTGCTATGTTTTCGATCTATGAAAATATAGAAAGATTTCGGAACGGAAAACTAAATTAACAAAATGGTCAGGGTGACCAGAAACCGTCGGTCGCCTTACAACTTGTAGCCCGATCTAACGCGATTTGAACGCAGCCATCAAACCAAAGATTTTTCAAGTTGACAAAAACTAGGGATGACGCGAGCATAACGCGACAGATAGACCAATGGTAACTCCCTAAGAGGCAAGGACGTAATCCATTTTAGCAATCGACGACCGTTAGTACATGGGTGAATATCGCGAAGACGACATAACTTCCACGTGGTGGGGAGTAATAGTTCTCGTCGAGAATGTGTACAAATCAAAAGTAGCATTAAAATTTACCGCTTTCGTGGAAAAGCAGGCAAAAATGTAAATATAACCAAGGGTTATCTTAAAGGCGTGACCCGTAAAGCATCCTATACGCACAGAAAAAACGTGTTTGGACATGGTTGCCGCATCCATTTAATGCTTATCTAGAGTATGTAATTGTCGCGAAAACCATGTATTTTGTTTTTGTTAAAATAATTTTCGAGCGGAGAAAAATATATGTTGTTCTTAAATGCCGCAAACATGTTCTATTATTTATATGATAGAATTTGAGACCATTACATGGTCGGGAAAATCATATACCTGACCATTAAATTTTTTTACTTTTTTGCAGGGAAGAAAGTATTTTTATAGGTTACGTATGTTTTCGTGACCATTTACTTTTTTAATTTTGTAGAGAAGAGGGGGCCTTACTTTGGATGAGGGCGAGTGAAATGTGTGGTGACCAATGATGATCAAGTATGAGTAGTTGTCCAAATGATGGTGACGAACCAAAAGGGGGAGCAACAGTTGTTATTGCAAATACCGCATGGAATTTCTCATAAGAGAATGATGATGGTATAATGTGAGGAAGTATGTAATAGCGGAAATTATACTCGAAATAAAGCCAGTCAAAATTCTGTTTGGGAAGAGTAATTAATTTTATTTGATGCTCACCGCTGGAGGTTATTTCAAAAAGTGACTATATAATTTCATATATCATTTCAATTTCAGATTTGTTTCTTTCTAACGATACAAATGTAGCTGGACAAATTCCGGGTTTTAATATCGATAATGTATAAAAATTAATCAAGCATATTCGTTATCGTTACTATTAAATTCACAATAGTTAATAAAATTACCTTATCATTTAAATTCTCTATACATTATTAATATTTCAACACTTGCACTTGTGCAATGTTTTTGGTCGTAACACATAAGACTGCATTGCATGAAATGCAATGCCTCCGCAAGAATGTCTTGATTTGGAACATTCGACTCGCTAGATTTCTTTGGCTTATTTCGTTGTCGGTTGTCATTCGTCTTCTTATTTCGTCGAATACTAGCACTTAGGTGTGGCTGAACTCTCGGATTTTGTGGATGTAGGAGTGTATGATGAAATCTTTTGCATTTCACACATGTCGTTGTTGATGTACACTCCGTTGAACTATGGCTTCTTGCAAGACAATTTCTGCAATAGCGATGGGTTTCTACTAGAGGTCTGCACAATTCCATTTGTAAATGCAGAGTACACGTGTACTTGCTAAATGAGTACATATATTTGAGAGAGTCGCAAAACAATTGGTACACATTTTAATGAACACCAAAAGCCACGAGTAACTTCTTGTTGCTACTCTGATGTCTTTACTACCAACAAACACATATTCCTCTTTCTCTCTTATTGAAGTGTACTCAGAGTGATTACGTCGAGTATGTTGCGAGAACAAAACTTCATAGAGTACTCCATGTACCACGTGCAGTTTCAAAAATACAAGAAAACAGTTACTCTCCATAATATATGTTTCGGATTGATATAAAGAACGGCAAACGTTAAGGTAAGTGTGTGACATACATACATATATGAAATATGTGACATACATACATATCTATGATTAATAATAATGGAAAGTTTTGCTTCGCACATAACTGAGCAATACTTGTGGTACCACGTGAAGTGAAGAGAATTCATGTTGTACTTTTTCTCAAGTACTTACATTTTTATTGTTCCTTTTTTTCGGAACACATATTGTTTCGGATAAGTACTTGGTGGTATTTGACAAGCAAGTGTTCTCTTCACTTCACTACTTGCGCTCTGAGAGAAAGACAGTGTATGTACTATATTCGACAGCGAATTGCATACATGTAGTGAAAAGTTATTCGATGCAGACCTCTAGTTTCTACGACCATTTCCCTTTCTTGGATAGACATCCGTAGAAACTGGTTACAAAATCGAATTGAGTGGTATCTTTTTTTCGTCGAATACTAGCACTTAGGTGTGGCTGAACTCTCGGATTTTGTGGATGTAGGAGTGTATGATGAAATCTTTTGCATTTCACACATGTCGTTGTTGATGTACACTCCGTTGAACTATGGCTTCTTGCAAGACAATTTCTGCAATAGCGATGGGTTTCTACGACCATTTCCCTTTCTTGGATAGACATCCGTAGAAACTGGTTACAAAATCGAATTGAGTGGTATCTTTGGCAAATTTTGCATTTGTATATATTAGAATTTCTCCTATTTCGATTGGAAGCACTGCAAGTAGTAAATATTATCAAAATGTTAGTGGTGTGTTTGATTTGTTACAAGTGAAAAATTGTTGGTTGTATTTTTTTGTAAACAATTAAAGGTGGTTAGTACTACCATCTTTATGGTAGGGTAATACACACAACTTAACTATGGGACGAGTTATCGTTCCCGTCGAAAGCCGAATTTCTGCCACTCTTGCGTTGTTATCAGAACCCATGAATGTTTTTTGTACTCTGCCTAGACGCCACAAATCATCCATGACTATAACTAGATCATCATTTTTTATGTTGGGTGTGGTAGTTTTCCACTTGTACCTTTTTCCACCACTTTTATCCTTTCTTTTTCTAGGGTAGGTTAGGTTAGGTTAGGTTAAAGTGGCAGCCCGATTAAATTTCAGGCTCACTTAAACTATTCAGTCCATTGTGACACCACATTTAACTAAAAGTACCTATTACATATGGCCACTTCTAGTCTTAACCACGTAACCTTCTCTATTATTTACTTTTGTGGAACCAACCAGATTGCTCCAAAAACATTAACAAACTGCTTAAGTTAACGTTTTCCAGGTCAGCCAGTAATCTAAAGCTATATGCTCCTAAAATTCGCTTACGCCTTACACAAAAAGCAGGACACTCACACAAGAGGTGTTTAATTGATTCCTTTTCATCCACATCATGACAGCTTATACAATAGTCATTATACTTCGCACCTACAGTTTTTGCAAATTCGCCTATCAGGCAGCGACCCGTTATAGTAGATATCAGGAGTGCTATCTGACGCCTTGAGAACACTAGCATATCTAGTGTGCGGTTTAAGTTTAAATGGGGCCATATTTGCTTGGTGTCGTTACAACCCTTGCAATCGAATATTGGCCATCATAACAGCCTTCTCACGCAGTAAGAACTTGCAGGTGGCGAGAGGCATACCAACAGATTCTAGTTCCCCTGGAATATGTAAGGTAGTTCCTAGCCTTGCTAACACATCTGCTTCGCAGTTCCCCGGTATGTTCCTATGGCCAGGCACCCATATTAGGTGAATATTGTACTGCTCAGCCATCTCGTTGAGAGATTTGCGGCAGTCTATGGCCGTTTTCGAGTTAAGGAACACAGAGTCCAAGGATTTTATTGCATGTTGACTGTCTGAGTATATATTAATGCCAATATTTGTTGGAACATTACTTCTCAGCCAATTCACCACCTCTCTTATTGCCAATATTTCAGCCTGAAAAACACTACAGTGATTAGGTAATCTTTTCGCTATTCGAATTTCCAGATCTTTAGAATATACTCCGAACCCCACTTGTCCATTCAATTTGGAGCCATCAGTATAGCAATCTATATATCTTTTATTCCCCGGGGTCTGTGTACACCACGCCTCACTGTTGGGAATTAGAGTTTCAAACTTTTTGTCGAAAAGTGGTTTTGCCAGGGTGTAATCCACTACGTTAGGCACATCTGGCATTATTTTGGGGACCGAACTATGACCGTACATTTTTTCCGACCACAGCGATAGCTCGCGCAACCGCACAGCCGTTGTTGCAGCTGACTGTTTGGCCAAAATGTCTAAAGGCAATAGATGTAGCATGACATTAAGGGAGTCTGTTCCTGTCTTACTAAATGCGCCTGAGATACATAAGCTCGCCATACGCTGAACTTTATCTAAACAAGTCGGTTTCTGAAGTGCCGGCCACCAGACTACACCATATAGCATTATAGGTCTAACTATTGCCGTGTATAGCATATGCACAATTTTTGGTCTTAGTCCCCACTTTTTCCCTATTGCCTTTTCGCACGAATACAAAGCTACCGTGGCTTTTCTCGCCCTCTCTTCAATATTAAGCCTAAAATTCAGCTTCCTGTCCAAAATAACGCCAAGGTATTTTGCACACTCACCAAAGGGAATTTCAATACCACCTAAGGAAATGGGCCTAACCGTGGGAGTTTTGCGATCTTTGCAGTACATGACTAGTTCTGTCTTTGCTGGATTTACACCAAGACCATAATCTTTCGCCCATTTCTCAGTCATCCGGAGAGCTCTCTGTATAATACCTCTGATTGTGGATGAGAATTTTCCCCTGACTGCTAGCGCCACATCATCTGCGTATGCCACCACTTTTATCCTTTCTTTTTCTAGGGAAACCAGAAGGTTATTTATAGCAACACTCCAAAGAAGAGGTGATAGAACTCCTCCTTGGGGAGAGCCTCTGTTCACATACCTTTGTATGTTTGCTTGTCCTAGTGTTGCTGAAATAAGTCTCTTCATTAGAAGTTCGTCTAACAGCCTTAGTATACATGGATCAACATTCAGAGTTGTCAGTCCATTTAATATCGAGCTCGGATGGACATTATTGAACGCCCCTTCGATGTCTAGAAACGCCCCGATTGTGTATTCTTTGGCAGATAGTGAGCTTTCAATAAAGCTGACTAGTTCATGTAATGCGGTCTCAGTAGACCTGCCCTTCGAGTATGCATGCTGTCGTTTCGAGAACAAACTTGAATCGATGCTAGTTCTAAGATAAATATCTATCATCCTCTCCAGAGTCTTAAGTAGGAATGAGGATAAGCTGATTGGTCGGAAATCCTTCGCCCTCGAGTGAGAGGCTTTTCCCGATTTAGGTATGAAAACGACTTTTGTTTCCCTCCACTTTCCTAGGATATATGATAAGTTGATACATCCTTTATATATCGCCGACAACCAGGGGATAATTTTGTCAGTCACTGCTTGTAACTCCGCTGGAGTAATTCCATCAGGTCCGGGGGATTTGAATGGTCCAAAGCTATTTAACGCCCATCTTATTCTAGATTCCGATACAATTTCCTCGATAGGAAACGACCGCTGAGCCACTGTGGCACCGCCAGAACCTGGTTCAACCGTCTGATTTCCAGGAAAATGTATGTCCAATAGTACCTCCATCGTCTCCTCACTGGACGTTGTCCAATTGCCCTCCGATGTTTTAATGAAACCTTGAGCGGAGTTGGTGGATGCTAGAACCTTCCGTAGTCTGGAAGTCTTGGACGTATTCTCAATACTGCTGCAGTAATCATTCCTAGAGTTATGCTGAGCATTTCTCAGTTCTCGCTTGTATCCTCTCAGATTCTTCTTGTAAGCGTCCCAATCATCAGGGGCTCTAGTGGACTTTGAGCTTCCTACAGGATTTCAACTTTAAAAAAATATTCATATAATCTCATGTGTAGAAAATTTTATTTATGCATAGGTATGTATACAATACTTTTATAATATTAAATTGAGCCGACGGGCTTTTTGGGCAGCAAGTAAATCAATGACTTCTTCAGTCGGCACATTTATTCGGCGATGAACCGACATTAATGCCAATCCATTGAGTCTACTCTCGCCAGTCGAATTTCTAAGATACGTCTTTAATCTCTTCATTTTTGAAAATGAACGTTCAGATGAGCACGTAGTAATTGCAGGGATGAAAAATGCAGAACTAAAGTACTTTTTTCAATACTTTTTCACCCCGGTCAGTACCGTAGTACCCCCGCGAATGATTTAGTACCTTTTGTGTAGACATTTTTGAGTCGATATTAGATTTATGGTGATGACGATTCCGATGACAATATTCCTAGTCTGTCACAGAATGATGAAGATGACGACGACAATAAAGATGGAGAAAAGAAAGATGAACAAAAATAGTTTAACAGCCAAATTATGTTAAACATAAAACACAGTCTTTATATACATAAACTTCTCTTAATATTAATAGCATGAACATTAATTGCTTTTAAATTAATTTTTGTGGGAATTTTCACTTTGAAAAATACAGAAACAAAAAAACATGTTGACTACGGAAAGGAAAAGAAGAAAAAAATATATACACACATTTCTTAAAAAAAAATCACAATGGACTGAATAGTCTAAGTGAGCCTGAACCTTAATCGGGCTGCCACTTTAACCTAACCTAGATTTATGGTACAATAGCTTTGACAAAATATTTTAATATTTTGAGAAAGTCTTTATCAACCTTCTTTGCTAATAGTCTTTTACAAATATGGCAAAATAGACATGTTCATGTGGGAAGAAAATCTCGATTTTGTAAAAGATATAGTCAAAAACAGGATTTTATTGAACTTCAAGAATGTTTTAGTCGAAAAAAGAATGCGATTCTATATTATCAATTTTTTATTTCGGAAGAAAATGTTGCCTAAATTTTATTTCTATATAGAATTTTTGCAAAATTTTATTTTTATAGATAATTTTGTCAAAATTTTATTTCAATTGAAAATTTTGTAAAAATGTTATTTCTATAGGAAATTTTTGCAAAATTTTATTTCTATAGAAAAAATTTTGCAAATTTTTTTTTCTATAGAATTTTTTTGCAAAATTCCCTTCGTTTTGTTTTGTTATTGTTGGTTTTGTTCTTTAAGCATTGTTGTTGTTTTTTTATTGCAGCTTAAAACCATACATTGACTAAACTACAAGTGTAGCTTAACCAACAGAGGAAAAGAATGTTTGTCAAATTTATTTGGGCAAAGCCCTATAGACTGCAAGATGGTTGGATGGACGCACGTTTCGGAATTACCACATTCCTCATCAGCATCCCTTACTTGCAGCAAAACTATCAACCAATTATAAGAATAAATTCAGGCATTTCATTAAACCCAACAATGAACCACACTTGAACCTTCCGAAAAAAAAGGTTTTTGTATGATAGCCGGCTATAGAAAATTTTTGCAAAATTTTATTTATATAGAAAATTTTGTCAAAATTTTATTTTCTTTAAAATTCAGCCTCTTGGCAATAATCTTCCAGTGAAATTTTTGTTGAAATTTAGTAAAAAGTACCTTTCCGCTCAAAAAATACCTTTTTGTACATTCTTCAAAATTGTATTTTCCATCCCTGAGTTACTGGCAAAGTGACCAACATTTTTAAAAGAATATGCAGTTTGGAAATATCTCTTTATTGCACTCTCCAAGTGCTTCCATCGCTGAATTAGGCAGGTTCTTTTCGCAGGTTTTGGGCCATTTCATTTACACATGTGTGTTTGGCTGTTTCGTTGTTGTTGCTATGGCCAAACAAAGCGAGTCATGTTCACAAAAAGAACAACAAACACACATAAAAAGCAGAAATACATTTTCCAAAAATGAAATTTGTGGTGCGAAAACAAAAACAATTTGTTTTTTTTTCGACCGTCGTTTGACGGGCTTTTCAACTAGTATTCTAGGATTTGTGCAAGTTTTATAGGTAAGCGTTTTCAAAATAAAACCTTCTGCTTTCCTTCAACATCTTCGATAAGATTTTTCTATGAAGCTAAAAATATATATTTATTTATATAAAAATATTCATTCATTTCGGGGGGGGGGGGGTTTTGATCCCCTCATCCCCCCCCTGAATACGGCCTTGAAACTATAGAACCTAATTCAATATGCTTGACAGAAATTTCTTCCTTAAGCCTCTAGATATAAATACAGATCGACTCTCCATGTATTCTTAATACAATAAAAAAGCTCGCTTACCGTAAAAAGTATTTGTGTTTGTTGGTGTATGAAGCCTGCAATTTTTATGGAAACTTTTGTAATATTCCTTTTTTATAAATCGGTGCGATACTTACCTGAAGGCAACTTCTTTTCTATGGGATAAACTTTATTCAATGTTTTGCGGACTATTATCAAGTAAATGCTGTTCCCCATTTTGCAAATTTTGTAGCGTCATACCATTTACCATGTCGATGTTGATATAAATATTTATTTGTTGCAACTACCTTACGCCCGTCCTATAATTGAACTAAGATTCTATTAGTATACTCAACTTTTGGTTGAACCAGCCATTTGTTGATTCTCATGATGTAGGTCTCACTATGCTGGTGGTTAGCTCAACAATTTTATGCAGCATAAAACCAAATTTATCGGCATTGGTTATTGTAACCAATTGAATGGTTATGGGAATTTCGTTTTGATCCTGTGAACTTTTTTATGGTCGTGTTGAATGTATAATGGGGAAAATAATCAAAACCTTGTTCTTGTAAGAAAAAATAAGTTACTGACATCATTTCCTCATTGAATTATCGAAATGCATCCAACCATTTCTCTGGGTGTACCTTTTTGAAATTTATCTGCGAGATGACAGCGATGACATTCACTGATTTCTTTTTGATCACACCACGAACCACTAACACATTTGCACTTGCCCAATCTATTCTTTACCACTTTTTATGATGATGATGATGAAGTTTGCTGGTGATGATGATGTTTCTCTCCTCGTTGGAGTCGCCTTTTTTCTCCCCGTTGGAGTCGCCTTATATATTCTCGGCCGAGAATCGTTTTGTATCCAATGTTGTATATTTTCACTGGTACATTTCTTGAGCTACGGTTGATCCTGGTTGTTCCTACTCCCAATGTTAAATTAGGAGGCTCGAATGGACCATATGTAGATTTGCCTTTCAACCTACGCGTTATAGATTGAAAGGGCTTTAGGGGGTTTTATATTGAAATGCCTTATTTCACACGTTGATGAACATAAGG
This sequence comes from Haematobia irritans, assembly GCF_050003625.1. NCBI lineage: Eukaryota > Metazoa > Arthropoda > Insecta > Diptera > Muscidae > Haematobia > Haematobia irritans. The sequence goes on from NC_134398.1 coordinate 96,107,030, forward strand.
GCTTTTGAGTTTGGTTTCGTTTGGTTATCGCGCACGTCGTATAGCGCGAAGCCTAAACCTTTCTTAAAGAAAAGACGTTCATTTAAGTTTCTTTTCTAAGAATTTATTGGTCTTCGTGACCTATTCGTTTAACATTTCAATCGTAACTAACTTAAAGAAAAGGAATTCATTTCTTTTCACAAATTCCGTTAACACGGTACATTTTAACGAAACAATATGAAGAAATGGATAAATAATAAGGATAAATATAACAAAAAATGAAATCTGATAAACTCAAATTTGAAGCAACAAAAATAGATCTCTCGGAGAGAATGATGTTCATGTAGGTTAGGTTAGGTTAGGTAGTAGAGGGTGACATCAATGTTTTATATTGATTCCCACTTAGATCAGTATAGGTCCATTGTGATCCCTCGATGTGATTTTTCAATCTATCTTCTTCCGATGAGGCCGCCTCGTCCCAGAAACTTCCCTCTGCTCGTTCTCTTTGAAAGAAATCTCAGAATAACCAACCAGAGGCCCTGATGAAGGCAAGTATGTTCCTTAAGCTGCACTCCCGTAGATCAGTGAGAGTCTGAAAGAAAAAGGAGCCCAGTATCTTGTTTCTTTTAAAGGATAAAGCTGGGCACTGGCACAGGAAGTGGTACGAGTCCTCCGTAACTTCCGGGTCCAGGCACCATCTACAGATATCATCGTCTTTAAGTCCTATTCTTACCATGTGTTTCCCAAGTGTGTTGTGTCCTGTTATAATACCAATCAGTGGCCGTAATTCCTCTCTGCTCATCGACAACAAAATTTCGCAGTTTCTACGTTTCTTTTCATCCCATATCAACTTGGTTTGCTCGCAACCAACCGAAGAGACCCAGCGTCTACGCCATTGCTCATCATATTTAACCTATATCCTGTAATGATAAGAAGATAGTAGAGGAAAAACGTCCGCTAGGACATTGTTCGTTCCACGAGCACCCTCCTTAGCCAGCACATCCGCTTCCTCATTTCCTATTATCCCATAGTGCCCAGGTACCCAGCACAGAGTTATATTATGCTGTTCAGTGAGAGCCTTGAGTTCTCGACGACAGCGGCTGACTACCCTAGACCTTATGTCAGTACTACACAATGCCTTTATAGCTGCCTGACTGTCGATGAAGAAGCTGATATCGCTTCTGTATAACGGCCTCATCAACAGCGATTCAGCAGCCTTCGTGATCGCATAAATCTCAGCCTGAAAAATACTGCAATCACTATCCAGCGTGTAAGACTCCCTTATACCTAGTTCACTACAATAGATTCCGCTGCCCGTTCCTTCCTCCATCTTCGATCCGTCCGTATACATGTTCAGGGTTCCGAAGGGTATCTTCCTGTCTTCCCACTCTTCCATACTTGGTATAATGTACGTCGGTTTTTGATGATAAACATGCTCCGTGGCCATATGGTCCGTCTCTCTATACTGCTCGTCCAAAATTTCAGTATGCCTGCAGGTTGTCCTCTCCAGCGTGTTCAAGCTCCTCAGTCTCAGAAGTGTCAGTTCAGCTATTTTCCTTACGTGTAAATCGAGTGGGATAAATCCCATCATTACCTCCAGAGCAGCAGTGGCTGTGGTCCTCATGGCACCTGTCATATAGATGAGGGCAGTCCTATTTATCCTGTTTATTCTCGATATATGATTTTGGTGTTTCACGATCGTCCACCAAACATGACAGCCATATGTGGCCACAGGTCTTACAACCGCGGTATAAATCCAGGCAAAAAGAGAAGGCCTCATTCCCCATCTCTGCCCGACCAATTTTTGACACGAGTATAGTGCCGCATAGGCCCTCTTAATGCGATCGGCAGTATTATCCATCCAGTTCAGCCTGGAGTCCAAAATAACTCCTAGGTACCTTGCTGATTTCGAGAGCGTCAACTCTATGTTCTGGAATACAGGAGACTTGTAACCGATAACCTTTCTCCTCCTGGTGAACAATACCAACTCCGTCTTACTAGGGTTCACCCCTAAACCGCATCCTAGAGTCCATTCCGAGAGATACTGCAAAGACTCACTCAGCACATCCGCAATAGAGTCGAGGAATTTCCCCGATACCATTATCACAATGTCATCCGCGTATGCCACTACCTTGATACCCTTACTAGTCAGTCCAAGCAATACCTCGTTCACCACCAATAGCCACAGCAAAGGTGATATAACTCCTCCCTGTGGCAGTCCTCTAGTGGTCCTAGCCCTCCTTGTGGAGCCCGCTAGCTCGACCACCATGTTCATGTAAGATTGAAAGTAAAACATTATTAAATAAAAAATATGAAAATCAATATAAATTCAATGAATTAGTTATATAAGATAAAAATATAAATTGAAATTGAATGAAATGCCTGTTGTTGAACTCGCTTCAACACTCCCATATATTTATTTCGCCCGATATGGACTTATATGGCCCCAGCAGCCAGAGTTTTACCCTAATTTGCTTAAAATTTTGCACAAGAAGAACAATTAGTACTATAGTCAAGTGTGCCAAATTTTATTGAAATCGATTCAGATTTAGATATAGCTCCCATATATATATATCTTTCGCCCGATATGGACTAATACGATCCCAGAAGCTAGAGTTTTACCCCAATTTGGTTGAAATTTTGCACTAGGAGTACAATTAGTAGTGTAGTGTGCCAAATTTTATTGAAATCGATTCAGATTTAGATATAGCTCTCATATATATCGTTCGCCCGATTTACGCTCAAATGACCACAGTGGCCAATCTTTTCCTCCGATTTAATTGAAATTTTGCACAGGGAGTAGAATTAGTATTGTAGCTATGCGTGCCAAATTTGGTTGAAATCGGTTCAGATTTAGATATAGCTCCCATATATATGTTTTTCTGATTTCGACAAAAATGGTCAAAATACCAACATTTTCCTTGTAAAATCGCCACTGCTTAGTCGAAAAGTTGTAAAAATGACTGTAATTTTCCTAAACTTCTAATACATATATATCGAGCGATAAATCATAAATAAACTTCTGCGAAGCTTCCTTAAAATTGCTTCATATTTAAATGTTTCCCATATTTTTTTACTAACATTGTGTTCCAACCTAGTGCGTTAGCCGACTTAAATTTTGAGTCTATAGATTTTGTAGAAGTCTATAAAATTCTGTCCAGATCGAGTGATATTTAAATGTATGTATTTGGGACAAACCTTTATATATAGCCCCCAACACATTTGACGGATGTGATATGGTATCGGAAATTTAGATCTACAAAGTGGTGCAGGGTATATTTAATATAGTCGGCCCCGCCCGACTTTAGACTTTTCTTACTTGTTTGTTTCTATAAACATATGGTTCTTGAATAAGAACTATGCACTCAAAAAAAAGTGAACTCTCTATTTCACTAAAGCCATATTAACTTTATATTAGTTCATAGAATCATTATGTTTGGAAAAAGTTTATTTTAGTCCAATAATTTTTTGCGCATCTTAGTTAAATGAACTAAAAAACGGGAAAAAGTTATACACAAATAAAGCATAAAGATTTCCTAATTTCGTATTTCTTACAAAATAGTTCATTATTTCTTTAAATTTGTAAATTTTACCAAAAATGTGTCCATCATGAACTTCGTATGTCACTAAAGACATTCTTGCAATTTTGAACTCCGAGATTTCTCTTAAAACTACAAAATGTTCTTTAACTACTGAAAAAATTTAGTTATGTCTAATAAATTTTCTTGAATTTGACGAAAAATATTTACTTATTTTTGCCATATCGGAGTGATGCCAGCGCTTGTAATACCGTTTAGTTAAAATTTTCTAAAAAAGTTCCAAATTTTCTAAAATTAATCGAAAGTTATCTTTCCTGGTGGGTTCACTGTTTTTTCAGTGTGTCTATGTCCCCTTTCATCAGGAAAACGTTTAAGGCAGCACATGAAGCCTTACAATGGTGAAGATTTATCTGGAGGACCCGTAGGACCATCGAGATTTTCAACAACCGTCACATCAGCCGTTTCAATCGAGTCATCAAGAATGTCCTTTTCAGAGATCTCGGTGACTCTCGCAATAACCATATGTTCAACTTTGGTGAGTTTTGAGGCTGTAGAAACCTCCTCTCGCATACGGTGTCTATCCATGTCTGCATCTTTGGTATCTCCCTCGACTTCGCAAGAGGATCCGCTTATTTCTGATTCAGAAAGAGGCTTGCCCATTTCCGAATCCTTCAGCTGATCGTTTTTATATACCTTCATTTGGATATAATGAAAGCCATAACATACACGGCCCTGGGACTTTGCTAGATGTGGCAAAGACTGAGTGTTCAATATAAACAATCCATGTCGTCTTGGTCCATCCACTTCATCCAAACGGCCAACCTTCCAATCAGCTGTCGGAAGATTTGGATTGCATTGTTTCAGTCTATTTAAAATAGATTCAGGGGCAGGAGGGTTTGCTGGTATCCACGCATGTACTCTTGGTCTAGCCGGTATGTGACTTTTAATGGATTTGTGACTTTTAATGGATTCTAACGCTTGACTGAAATGCTTGCCATCGAATACTTTCAAAAATGGTAAATTTTTCTAGGATGGATTTAGCATTTTTGCGGCAAAGTTTAAATAATTTGTACCATTTTAAAAAATCTTACTCTTAACCTATTTGAAAAAAAAATTACCCATTAAATTTGAAAAAACGAACTTTTAAAGTTGTGCTTTTAGAACAACTCCCAATTTTTTTGCTGGGAAAAAGTGTGGAATACTTTTAGTAGATTTATTAAAAATTAATTGTCTCATTATTTTGATGTCCGAGTTTTTATTCATTTTTATAAAATAAAAGAATAATTCAACCTATTAATTTATTAATTTCTAGCTAGGGGGACTGTTTACATTAAACGGACTTAATAATATATTTTTTATTAATTTCTTTTAGTTAGCAATTTTATTGCGTGAAATTGGTCAATCAATTAACTCCATCATTTTATCAAATATATAAGAATATTTTTGAAATCAGAAGGTGGGTACCGTTTTGATCTGTGGAAATTTTACAAGAGCGGTATGGGTTTGTTGGAAGATTCACCTTCAAGTTGCAAAGTAGCGTTAGCATTACATTCCATTTTTGTTTTACCTGCCTTTTCCAGTTTGAACCCAAGTAGAAAGCAGCATATCTGATATACATATAACCTAATGAGCTGCATTACAATCTCTATGTAATGGTAAAAAATTTCTTTCTTTTGGATTTAAAAATATGAAAAATATCCGAAAATAATAAAAATATGTATTTTTTTTATTTCCAGAATTTGCAAAGCATCATCAATATAATACCAAATATTATATTGCTTTGCGATTAGTTTTCGTCTCTGATTGGTTCAAATTTAATAGATTTCAATGTGTGGAAATTTTGGAAAGGAATTGTTACTAAAATTAAATTAAACGGACCCCCTTTATACACCTATGCTAAAAGACTAAAACGGCCAAAGAAGATTATAAATCTGCAACCTTGATCTAAGAATTGAACTTGATTTTCTACGCAGGTAATGTTTAATAAAAATTAACTTTTAATTGAATAAAAATATGTTCTAATTATTCTGTTTATTTTCAGAAAAAATAATTTAGTTTACAGGCTGCTGATTTATTGGAAATCTAGGCGCATCTACATATTAGAAGGAACATGCTGACATGGTTAATATGATAAGGAAGATAATGATTTCTATAGTTTATTTTTTAGCCTTTTAGTTGTTATTGATCGTAATTTAATGTCTAAGTTATGATAGAACAAAACACACAAATAATAAGAACCAAATTCTTTTGTATATAGCATAATTCAGAAAAATAAAATATTGACATTTTTTATAAGAAATGCATATTTACTTTTATTTCAAACCAAATTAAATAAGATTTTGGAATGTATAAATTTTTTGATTGCAATTTATTGTCAATATCAATTAATAATAATTGAGTCAATCAAATAGTTGATGGATTTGTCGCTAAATTAATTAAAATTTTAATTGATTCTATTAAAACAGTGATTGAATTTTATGTCAAAAACCAATCGCTTTTTTAATTGATTCACGCCCATTTTCATGAATCCCCGTTAGTGCTCCGTTGGCTAACGAACTTTTAAACCGTACTACGTACATATCTGACATTTTGCTTATATATTCCATATGCCAGTTAGGATCTTAACTGCTGAAAAATTCTCAGTTAAAGTTAACCGGAGAGAAGATATTTCGATTTTACTTTCTGTTAACTGGGAGTTAAAACCGAACAGAGCTACATGAAAATGGCCGTCAATCACACAATTAATTAATTTCGTGACAAAAGTCAATTAAATTTTTAATTGAAAATCGTCTTGGTAATTTCAATTAAAAAATGATTGAATCCATTTCCATTCCATCCATTTTATTTTGTTGGCACCATTTCCGACACACCTCTTTATGGTACTAGAATACCTCTATATTTCCAATGTCAAGCAAATTGGATAAAAACTACGGATTATAGAAGCCCAAGAAATGAAATCGAGAGATCGGTCTATATTGGGGCTATACCAAAACATGGGCCGATACACACCATATTCGGCACACCTATTTGTGGTTCTAGAATACCCCTAGATTTCGAATTTGAGGCAAATCGGATAGAAAATAATGTTTCTAGAAGCCCAAGCCATCTGTCATTGGTATACAAACATTACCAATAAAAAATTGTAAATTGTAATGTAAATTGATCTCACATATATGTAGATCAAAAGCCTCTGTTGTTAGCACCTTTTGTATTTATTGTCGCAGTTTATTATGATTGTAAATCTTGTAATAAATTAATAAAATCTCAATATAATCCGCCCTTTTATTCGATATAAATAAATAAATTAGGATCAGTCGACCCAAGCACGTTGTCGGCTAAACAAAGCGATTCCTTAAAATGGGCTCAAGGAATTCTTGAGGCTGGAAAAGGGAACGATCACCGGATGAGCTGCCATCCTCCAAAAGGGATCAACGATCGTTTGCCTCAGTTGCTAAAGACAGCCTTGTAATGCCTATCATTAATAAAGGAGCATTGGACGGTATGGTTCCAAAGCAAAAACGGGGGGAAATTGAGAATGCTTTGTCTGGCGTCTACTCGCAGGTGCTGGAAAATTTTCCCGGCCCAGATCCTCGACACCAAGAGGCTGGTTGGTATCAAAGACGATTTAAGCTAGTCGCATTTGAGGACCAGAAGTCTATAGAATGTTTTAAAGCTGTTCTGATACTAATTGGTGAAGTTTGGGAAGGAGCTGCTGGTGAAGTTTGGGAAGGAGTTGCTCTAGAGAAGTTGAAGATATAGATAGATACCGTATGCGTGAGGAGGTTTCTACAGCCTCAAAACTCACCAAAGTTGAACCTATGGTTATTGCGAGTGTCACCGAGATCTCTGAAAAGGACATTCTTGATGGCTCGATTGAAGCGGCTGTTGTAAGAGTTGTTGAAAATCTCGATGGTCCTACGAATCCTCCAGATAAATCTTCATCATTGTAAGGCTGCATGTGCTGCCTTAAAAGTTCTCCTGATGAAAGGGGACATATATATAGCTCTTATTCAAGAACCATATGTTTATAGAAACAAAATATGTGAATTAAGTACTCCGGGGTTCAAACTATTGCAGTATACTGGTAATCGAGCCTGTATAATTGCTAAAAACGAACTTAACTTGTTTCTGCTTCCTTCAATGTGCAATGCAGACACTGTCGTTGCCAATTTAGAAATAGCCAAATGCAAATTTTGGGTATCTTCGGTCTACATGGGACGTGACAGGGAGATGCCTCCATCTGCCGTTAAGACGAATGCGCATCATAGTATATGGGGAAGTAGTGATACTAATGCAAGGGGAGAGTCGCTAATAGAGTTTATTTTGCGTACTAATCTGGTAGTTTGCAACAAGGGAGATGTCCCAACGTTTGTCATTAAAAACAGGCAAGAGGTTTTGGACATCACCTTGGCCTCGCAAGAACTGAATGAAATGATATCTGAGTGGCAGGTTTTAAGTGAACACAGCTTCTCAGATCATCGCTACATCAGTTTCAAATTTGATGTTCATACCACCAAGACCATATTTCCGGCAAATGTTAGGAAAGCTGACTGGAATAGGTACAGGGAATCGTTCAATATGATGATACCGGAAATAACAGAGACAAATATGAGAAATGTGCAAGATATCGAACACGCAGTGGAGCGGATTACTAAGGCCTTCAACATCTCAGTGAAAGCTGCATGCCCTTGAGGGAAGCCAAGGGGGAACAATCGACCACCATGGTGGTCTACGGAATTAAGTAATATGAGGAAATCCTGTAGGAAGCTCAAAGTCCACTAGAGCCCCTGATGATTGGGACGCTTACAAGAAGAATCTGAGAGGATACAAGCGAGAACTGAGAAATGCTCAGCATAACTCTAGGAATGATTACTGCAGCAGTATTGAGAATACGTCCAAGACTTCCAGACTACGGAAGGTTCTAGCATCCACCAACTCCGCTCAAGGTTTCATTAAAACATCGGAGGGCAATTGGACAACGTCCAGTGAGGAGACGATGGAGGTACTATTGGACATACATTTTCCTGGAAATCAGACGGTTGAACCAGGTTCTGGCGGTGCCACAGTGGCTCAGCGGTCGTTTCCTATCGAGGAAATTGTATCGGAATCTAGAATAAGATGGGCGTTAAATAGCTTTGGACCATTCAAATCCCCCGGACCTGATGGAATTACTCCAGCGGAGTTACAAGCAGTGACTGACAAAATTATCCCCTGGTTGTCGGCGATATATAAAGGATGTATCAACTTATCATATATCCCAGGAAAGTGGAGAGAAACAAAAGTCGTTTTCATACCTAAATCGGGAAAAGCCTCTCACTCGAGGGCGAAGGATTTCCGACCAATCAGCTTATCCTCATTCCTACTTAAGACTCTGGAGAGGATGATAGATATTTATCTTAGAACTAGAATCGATTCAAGTTTGTTCTCGAAACGACAGCATGCATACTCAAAGGGCAGGTCTACTGAGACCACACTACATGAACTAGTCAGCTTTATTGAAAGCTCACTATCTGTCAATACACAATCGTGGCGTTTCTAGACATCGAAGGGGCGTTCAATAATGTCCATCCGAGCTCGATATTAAATGGACTGACAACTCTGAATGTTGATCCATGTATACATAGGCTGTTAGACGAACTTCTAATGAAGAGACTTATTTCAGCCACACTAGGACAAGCAAACATACAAAGGTATGTGAACAGAGGCTCTCCCCAAGGAGGAGTTCTATCACCTCTGCTTTGGAGTGTTGCTATAAATAACCTTCTGGTTTCCCTAGAAAAAGAAAGGATAAAAGTGGTGGCATACGCAGATGATGTGGCGCTAGCAGTCAGGGGAAAATTCCCATCCACAATCAGAGATATTATACAGAGAGCTCTCCGGATGACTGAGAAATGGGCGAAAGATAATGGTCTTGGTGTAAATCCAGCAAAGACAGAACTTGTCATGTACTGCAAAGATCGCAAAACTCCCACGGTTAGGCCCATTTCCTTAGGGGGTACTGAAATTCCCTTTGGTGAGTGTGCAAAATACCTTGGCGTTATTTTGCACAGGAAGCTGAATTTTAGGCTTAATATTGAAGAAAGGGCGAGAAAAGCCACGGTAGCTTTGTACTCGTGCAAAAAGGCAATAGGAAAAAAGTGGGGACTAAGACCAAAAATTGTGCATTGGCTATACACGGCAGTAGCCAATGGTGTTGTAGTCTGGTGGCCGGCACTACAGAAGCCGACTTGTTTAGATAAAGTTCAGCGTATGGCGATCTTATGTATCTCAGGCGCATTTAGTAAGACAGGAACAGACTCCCTTAATGTCATGCTACATCTATTGCCTTTAGACATTTTGGCCAAACAGTCAGCTGCAACAACGGCTGGCTGTGCGCGAGCTATCGCTGTGGTCGGAAAAAATGTACGGTCATAGTTCGTTCCTCAAAGTAATGCCAGATGTGCCTAACGTAGTGGATTACACCCTGGCAAAACCACTTTTCGACAAAAAGTTTGTCGAAAAGTCAGCAGAGAGGCGTGGTGTACACAGACCCCGGGAAATAAAAGATATATAGATTTCTATACTGATGGCTCCAAATCGAATGGACAAGTGGGGTTCGGAGTATATTCTGAAGATCTGGAAATTCGAATAGCGAAAAGATTACCTAATCAATGTAGTGTTCTTCAGGCTGAAATATTGCCAATAAGACAGGTGACGAATTGGCTGAGAAGTAATGTTCCAACAAATATTGGCATTAATATATACTCAGACAGTCAACCTGCAATACAATCCTTGGACTCTGTGTTCCTTAACTCGAAAACGGCCATAGACTGCCGCAAATCTCTCAACGAGATGGCTGATCAGTACAATATTCACCTAATATGGGTGCCTGGCCATAGGAACATACCGGGGAACTGCGAAGCAAATGTGTAAGCAAAGCTAGGAACTACCTTACATATTCCAGGGGAACTAGAATCTGTTGGTATGCCTCTGGCTACCTGCAAGCTCTTACTGCGTGAGAAGGCTGTTATGATGGCCAATATTCGATGGGAAAATTGCAAGGGTTGTAACGACACCAAGCAAATATGGCCCCATTTAAACTTAAACCGCACACTAGATATGCTAGTGTTCTTAAGGCGTCAGATAGCACTCCTGATATCTCCTATAACGGGTCGCTGCCTGATAGGCGAATTTGCAAAAACTGTATGTGCGAAGTATAATGACTATTGTATAAGCTGTCATGATGTGGAGGAAAAGGAATCAATTAAACACCTCTTGTGTGAGTGTCCTGCTTTTTGTGTAAGCGAATTTTAGGAGCATATAGCTTTAGATTACTGGCTGACCTGGAAAACGTTAACTTAAGCAGTTTGTTAATGTTTTTGGAGCAATCAGGTTGGTTCCACAAAAGTAAATAATAGAGAAGGTTACGTGGTTAAGACTAGAAGTGCCCATATTTAATAGGTACTTTTAGTTAAATGTGGTATCACAATGGACTGAATAGTCTAAGTGAGCCTGAAATTTAATCGGGCTGCCACTTTAACCTAACCTAACCTAACCTACCCTACAAAAAGAAAGGATAAAAGTGGTGGAAAAAGATACAAGTGGAAAACTACCACACCCAACATAAAAAATGATGATCTGGTCGTAGTCATGGATGATTTGTTGCTCCCGAACGAGTGGCGTCTAGGCAGAGTACAAAAAACATTCATGGGTTCTGATAACACCGTAAGAGTGACAGAAATTCGGCTTTCGACGGGAACGATAACTCGTCCCATAGTTCAGTTGTGCGTATTACCCAACCATAAAGATGGCAGTACTAACCACCTTTAATCGTTTACAAAAAAAAAATACAACCAACAAATTTTCACTTGTAAAAAATCAAACACACCACTAACATTTTGATAATATTTACTACTTGCAGTGCTTCCAATCGAAATAGGAGAAATTCAAATATATACAAATGCAAAATTTGCCAAAAATACCACTCAATTCGATTTTGTAACCAGTTTCTACGGATGTCTATCCAAGAAAGGGAAATGGTCGTAGAAACCCATCGCTATTGCAGAAATTGTCTTGCAAGAAGCCATAGTTCAACGGAGTGTACATCAACAACGACATTTATGAAATGCAAAAGATTTCATCATACACTCCTACATCCACAACATCCGAGAGTTCAGCCACACCTAAGTGCTAGAATTCGACGAAATAAGAAGACGAATGACAAACGACAACGAAATAAGCCAAAGAAATCTAGCGAGTCGATTGTTCCAAATCAAGACATTCTTGCGGAGGTATTGCATTTCATCGCTGCAGTCTTATGTGTTACGACCAAAAACATTGCACAAGTGCAAGTGTTGAAATATTAATAATGTTTAGAGAATTTAAATGATAAGGTAATTTTTAGAGGTGTGCGCGTGACACGAAATTATCGTGACACGCGTGAATCACGTGAGTCGTGAATAAAATCTGAAGCAACTCTCGTGAATGGGACTAAAACAAATATGTCGTGCGTGAGTGTGCGTGAGTAATAAAATCGGTTCGTGAATGTGCGTGAATAAAATTTCTGCAAAATCACGCTCACGAAAAAAATCAAGATTTAATTCTTACTCGTATGTTAACTGAAATTGATTTAGCTGTCGAACTATATTTTATTTATGAATTTTGTTACCCTTGCTCATTTCCGATGGGAAAATGTATGAGTCTCGTGAATTTATCGTGCGTGAGCGCGAGTCTCTAAAAGTACTTCGTGAATGTGCGTGACTGTGAGTGGCTACGACACTTATAGTGCGTGAATAAATATTTGACTTCGTGAATGTGAGTGAGTGTGAGTGAAATTTCACTCACGCGCACACCTCTAGTAATTTTATTAACTATTGTGAATTTAATAGTAACGATAACGAATATGCTTGATTAATTTTTATACTTTATCGATATTAAAACCTGGAATTTGTCAAGCTTCATTTGTATCTTTAGAAAAAAAAACAAATCTGAAATTGAAATGATATATGAAATTATATAGTCACTTTTTGAAATAACCTCCAGCGGTGAGCATCAAATAAAATTAATTACTCTTCCCAAACAGAATTTTGACTGGCTTTATTTCGAGTATAATTTCCGCTATTACATACTTCCCCACATTATACCATCATCATTCTCTTATGAGAAATTCCATGCGGTATTTGCAATAACAACTGTTGCTCCCCCTTTTGGTTCGTCACCATCATTTGACAACTACTCATACTTGATCATCATTGGTCACCACACATTTCACTCGCCCTCATCCAAAGTAAGGCCCCCTCTTCTCTACAAAATTAAAAAAAAGTAAATGGTCACGAAAACAATATACATGGTCTTTATGGCCATGTAATGGTTGTAGACATGTCTATACGTAATCTATAAATTTACTTTTTTCCCTGCAAAAAAGTAAAAAAATTTAATGGTCAGGTACATGATTTTCCCGACCATGAAATGGTCTCAAATTCTATCATATAAATAATAGAACATGTTTGCGGCATTTAAGAACAACATATATTTTTCTCCGCTCGAAAATTATTTTAACAAAGACAAAATACATGGTTTTCGCGACAATTGCATACTCTAGATAAGCATTAAATGGATGCGGCAACCATGTCCAAACATGTTTTTTCTGTGCGTATAAGATGCTTTACGGGTCACGCCTTTAAGATAACCCATGGTTATATTTACATGTTTGCCTACTTTTCCACGAAAGCGGTAAATTTTAATGCTGCTTTTGATTTGTACACATTCTCGACGAGAACTATTACTCCCCACCACAAGGAAGTTTTGTCGTCTTCGCGATATTCACCCATGTACTAACGGTCGTCGATTACTAAAATGGATTACGTCCTTGCCTCTTAGGGAGTTACCATTGGTCTATCTATCGCGTTATGCTCGCGTCATCCCTAGTTTTTGTCTACGTGAAAAATCTTTGGTTTGATGGCCGCGTTCGAATCGCGATAGATCGGGCTACAAGTTGTAAGGCGACCGACGGTTTCTGGTTACCCTGACCATTTTGTTAATTTAGTTTTCCGTTCCGAAATCTTTCTATATTTTCATAGATCGAAAACATAGCAATAGCATCTTTGCTATTCTGAGGACGACGTCCCCATGTCGTATGAGGAACGGCAGATTCATTCTAACATCGCACCCCTTGCCGACTACTGATTCTTTCATTCTGGCCGACAATGTTGCAATAGCAACCAATAAAAATCCGTTGACGATGGCTTCTGGAGTTCCTCCAGGAGAATTATTTGTAGCTTCGCCACCCCTTTCGGCACCAGTCGGAAGAACCAGGGCTCGAGTATATTGACATATACGCATGGCAAAGCATCATTCACGAGATTGCAAAGAATTCAGGCCGATGCGCGTTTAACGAAGGCTGCAGGCCGTAGCGCTAAACCACAGATATCGTTAGCTTAATGTGTAAAGGTGCTAAGTCAACCTTTCATAAAAAATGGATTAAGATGCAGATCGACAGATAAATCAAAAATACTCGTACATAGTTTACCAAAAAAAAATATATTAAATATCTGTGCTCTCTCTCTCTCTCTATTTGGTAATGATGTGTTGAAGTGCTAATTCAGCACCTAGTAATATATACGCGAATTTTCGGAAAATTTACTTTTTGTATTGAAAGCACAAAATAGAACACATGGATATTATTACTCCATTTTTGCAAATAATTAAAAAAAAAAAAACTTTATTTAGATTTCCATGGATTCCGTTGATAACGTTGGGACACAAACACTTGCGGTCCTTTTGGAATAGAATCGGATGATGGTGTTATTGGACTGGTGGAGGATGCAAGTGGAAAAAGATGATTGGTTTGTGGCCAAAAATAAAAAGCTAAGAGAATGTGGAAAAAAGTATTGGGAAAGACGAAAGGAAGATGTCGTTTGGAAATATAACGAAATGAAAGAACCACGTGTCATAAAGGACAGATGTAAGTGTGCACAAAAAAGATGTATTGCTGCCATGAAACGCACATTGGTGTCCGAAGTTCAAAGACAAGAAATATTTACGACACTTTGGAAAATGGACTGGATGCAAATGAAAATTTATCTAACTACGTTAGTTCACGCGTCTACGCCTAAACAGCCTCGAAATCGTACAAATCATAATGAATCCAGACGAGTTCAAACTTTAACAGCCTGTTTCTGTATGTCGAACGAGCTCTATCGATCGACTAAAATGGAAACAAACAGCTGACTTTATAACCAAAAATCAGCTGTTTCTATGCATTTCAGTCGATCGATAGAGCTCGTTCGACATACTGAAACAGGCTGTAAAATATCACTTCAAGGTGAATAATAAACTTTTACGCGTGTGTACAAAATTGTTTTGAACACTTTGGCGATAGGAAGACGCTCTGTTCTTAATTGGGTGAATAAGTCTTCAGTTGCACAATACAATTCGAACAATGAATTTATTTTTTTGGTAGTTTACCATTAATAGAATCGCATTACTGTCGTGCTGTAACTTAGAAAAAGTATATTTTACCCGAATGGCGATCACAAAAAAATCTGTATGACTTTTTTTTCTCGCAAATAGGTTTATTTAACAATTTATTAAGTTTTTTGTCTCTCCTGTAAAATTAAAAAAAAAAATTGACTTAGCAACTTTATACATTAAGCTAACGATATACTCTAGTCCCGGTCAACTACAAAGTTTGGGTGGGTTATATCGGGCCCATGCTACATTATTGGGTGTAAGGCAGTCCTCCATTGCCTTCTGACTTTACGAGTCCTCGACACCCAACTCTTCTGAGTCAAATTTATTTAAAAATTAATAAAAACGATCGGGCTTCACGAGTCCACTTTATGATCGCGTGCTTGACGAGCACATTGTCTATAACAATTTGTTTTTGAAATAAAAGGCTCTCTTTTTCTAAACTGAAAAGTACATTCTGTATACTTTTATTTTTCCATTATTTAACATGTAAATATTATTTAACTTATTTTTAAATTTTGCAACATGGCTGTTTTATTAGCTTTTGTCACTTTTATCATATATTTGCACCAAAAAGCGTTAATCAATTTATCAATTATTAAGTTTTTCTCTATTTATGAATGCCTTTTTCCACAAAACGAAAGTGCAAAGTGAGTCGAGTTTACATTTCTGTTCGACAAAGTGCGAACGAATGGAGTTAGAGAAACTCAATTTTAGTTGTAACGTTACATTTTCGTTCGCATTGATTTTCGTCTCACTTGTCGTTTAGATAGAGCTTAGATGCGAACGAACAGCAGAATTCGGATATCAGAAATAGGCTGTTAAAGTGTGCAAAATTTCATCAAATTCGGTTGAGATTTAGATATAGCTCCCATATATATGTATAGCCCGATTTTCCCAAATTTAACTATAAACCCTTATTTATTAAACGATCTTACTCAAATTTGGCAGAATGTAACCTCTATAGTACTAACTCTACACAGAAAAAAAGTTTCTTGTAAATTTAAGGACCATTTTAACTTTCACATAGTTCAACAAATTTACTGTAATACAGTTCATTTTTCGTAACCACAACGGAAATTAACTTAGCTAAAGGAAAACTTATAAAAATTCAGTAAATGTTTTTTAGTTCACTAACTACGAAATGGGAAGGAATTTTCATCATCATTGATTCTATTATACAAATACATGGGCAATATAAAAATTTTACTACGAAATGTGGACAATTTACTAAGAAAAAATTTTGTATGGAAAAAAATTTTTGTAGTAAAAATTAACTTAGCGACATTACCGATTCGTACGATGGCTACCTACAGATTATTTCCCATTTTATTATATGTTGGAGTGTTTTTACTCACATTGAAAATTTTAGATAAAGTAGAATAAAAAGTTAATATAATCCTTGACGGGTGTATATAATTCTTTACAGATTCCTCATAGATTTGGTATATATTTTACCTTAACTTATAGATAGAATTCTAACTAATCAATAAACGTGCTACTGGAAAATGTGAGTGCATCATGTGAGGGAGTTTTTAGAGACATTTTGTGTATATCTCGTATGATTGTTTGTGTTTGTTATTGCGTCATTTATGCTGTTGTTGGTTGTTTTGATTCTTGAGACAATGGAATGTTCATTGTGTGTTGTTGGTATCTTTTGTGGTGAGAGTTGTTTTCTTGCAATAGCGAGATCAGAAAGGGATCGTGTGTGTGTGTGGAGTTGTTTTTCTTTACGGCAGGTATGTATCCTTTATGACTATTTGTGTCTTTGAGTTTTATTGCTGCATTCAGTTCTGTTGATGCATTTATGAAGTGCACACGTGGATTTAATTTTGCAAAATTGTACGTGCGGTATTGGTGTTTATTAATGAAAATACATTTATTCGAAACATTTTAGAAACTGAGAAGTGAATGATGTGATGTTAGAGAAATCAAAAACGCTTTTTATTGATAAAAAACAAATAACGGATTAAGGAACTGTATATTTCTGTTAATATTTTAAAATGAGTGCGGATTTTTAATTGATTTACATAAAAAATATACATGAGTGGTAATAGGATGATCTATATTTATTCTACATCTGGATCACAGGTTGGAGATGCAACCATTTTTATACCCTGCACCATAGGATGGGGGGTATATTAACTTTGTCATTCCGTTTGTAACACATCGAAATATTGCTCTAAGACCCCATAAAGTATATATATTCTGAGTCGTGGTGAAATTCTGAGTCGATCTGAGCATGTACGTCCGTCCGTCTGTTGAAATCACGCTAACTTCCGAACGAAACAAGCTATCGACTTGAAACTTGGCACAAGTAGTTGTTATTGATGTAGGTCGGATGGTATTGCAAATGGGCCATATCGGTCCACTTTTACGTATAGCCCCCATATAAACGGATCCCCAAATTTGACTTGCGAGGCCTCTAAGAGAAGCAAATTTCATCCGATCCGGCTGAAATTTGGTTCATGGTGTTAGTATATGGTCTTTAACAACTATGCAAAAATTGGTCCAAATCGGTCCATAATTATATATAGCCCCCATATAAACCGATCCCCCGATTTGGCTTGCGAGGCCTCTAAGAGAAGCAAATTTCATCCGATCCGGCTGAAATTTGGTACATGGTGTCAGTATACGGTCTCTAACAACCATGCAAAAATTGGTCCACATCGGTTCATAATTATATATAGCCCCCATATAAACCGATCCCCTGATTTGGCTTGCGAGGCCTCTAAGAGAAGCAAATTTCATCCGATCCGGCTGAAATTTGGTACATGGTGTTAGTATATGGTCTCTAACAACCATGCAAAAATTGGTTGACATCGGTCAATAATTATATATAGCCCCCATATAAACCGATCCCCCGATTTGGCTTGCAAGGCCTCTAAGAGAAGCAAATTTCATCCGATCCGGCTGAAATTTGGTACATAGTGTTAGTATATGGTCTCTAACAACCACGCAAAAATTGGTCCACATCGGTCCATAATTATATATAGCCCCCATATAAACCGATCCCCAGATTTGACCTCCAGAGCCCCATGGAAGAGCAAAATTCTTCCCATTCGGTTGAAATTTGGTACGTGATGTTAGTATATGGTATCCAACAACCATGCAGGAATTGGTTCCTATCAGCCCATAATTATATATAGCTCCCATATAAACCGATCCCCAGATTTGACCTCCGGTGCCTTTAGGAGAAGCAAAATTCATCCGATCTGCTTGAAATTTGGTACGTGGTGATCATATATGATATTTAACAACCATGCCAAAAGTGGTCCATAATCATATATTGCCCCATATAAACCGATCCCGAGATTTGGTTTTGGAGCCTCTTGGAGGAGCAAATTTCATCCGAGTCAGTTGAAATTTGGTACATTGTGCTAGTATATGGTCGTTAACAACCATGCCATATCGGTCTATAGTTATATATATCCCTCAGATAAAGCGATTTCCAATCACACAAAAATTGGTCCATATCAAGTTCATAATTGTATATAGCCCCCATATAAACGACTCCCATATTTCAATTCTGGCTCTCTACGTACCGTGCAAAAAGTCCATATCGATTCGTAATTATTTGTAGACTTAACTATACATAACTTTTTTGTCTAATATATACCACGTATGGACTAACTCACAATTTAGAAAACGATGTTAAGAAGTTTTAAGATACCACAACCCAAGTATTTCGATTGTGGATGACAGTCTTTCGTAGAAGTTTCTACGCAATCCATGGTGGAGGGTACATAAGATTCGGCCTGGCCGAACTTACGGCCGTATACACTTGTTTTAATCTATATTTTTTATGTTACAGCAATTCCTACAGGTGAGTACTAAGTTCGAGTTTAGCCGTTAAAATTAAAAATAAATCACTAAGAAAAGTATAAAATTATACGTCTTCGATACAAATTTAAATATAACTTGATGGAGAATAGCCCAAACCAAGTTTTTATAAAGATTATTTTTTTATCATGGATTATTAAAGAAAACTTATCATGAAAATTGCGATTTTAGTCTCTAAACTCGAACTTAATATCCACCTTAAATACTAAATGCTACACTAACAAGTGGAAGTTATGTCTAATTTTATAATATTTTTTATTTCAAATATATTCTGAGAATAATTTCAAAAACGTCCCATTTGTCCATGGATATGATTCCAATAATGTACCTACTGGATGGATTTTTCAATGTGCTAAGTTTTTCTATAAACGGTATTTTCTCTGTTTTTAATAAAACCAAAATTCCAATTTATTAAATATAATTATTTTCACTTGCAGGTAGGCAGGTCTTGTAATGGTAATTTTTTGAATATTCTTACTGTTTAATGTTAATTAAGCTGATATCCTTATATATTTTCTTATATTTTGTATAACTTTTCAATTTCAGAAGCTTATAAGACAAATCCGCCCAACAAAAGTTAGCCAAAATCAATGAAATTGTACAATTCAATTGAATATAGCAACTTCTGCCACATATATATTTCATATGGATAGAAAAAATGGAATTTTAAATTAATTAGTTTAGTCCTAATAACATAGAATATTACTCTTTGGGCTTCTAGAAACCGTATTTTCAATCCGGTTTTCCTATAGTTTATAGGTATTTTAGGACCAAAACTAGTTGTGTCGAAAATGAGGTGTATCGGTCCATGTTTTGGTATAGTCCCCATGTAAGCCAATCCCCGGCTTGGGCTTCTAGAAACCTTATTTTCTATCCGATTTGCCTCAAATTCGAAATCTAGGGGTATTCTAGAACCACAAATAGGTGTGCCGAATATGGTTTGTATCGGTCCATGTTTTGGTATAGCCCCAATATAGACCAATCTCTCGATTTAATTTCTTGGGCTTCTATAATCCGTAGTTTTTATCCAATTTGCTTGACATTGGAAATATAGAGGTATTCTAGTACCATAAAGAGGTGTGTCGATTAACCCTACACACAAAATAAAATGGATGGAATGGAAATGGATTCAATCATTTTTTAATTGAAATCACCCATTTTGATTGAAAACCAAGACGATTTTCAATTAAAAATTTAATTGACTTTTGTCACGAAATTAATTAATTGTGTGATTGACGGCCATTTTCATGTAGCTCTGTCAGGTTTTAACTCCCAGTTAACAGAAAGTAAAATAGAAATATCTCCGGTTAACTTTAACTGAGAATTTTTCAGCAGTTAAGATCCTAACTGACATATGGAATATATAAGCAAAATGTCAGATATGTCCGTAGTACGGTTTAAAAGTTCGTTAGCCAACGGAGCACTAACGGGGATTCATGAAAATGGGCGTGAATCAATTAAAAAAGCGATTGGTTTTTGACATAAAATTCAATCACTGTTTTAATTGAATCAATTAAAATTTTAATTAATTTAGCGACAAATCCATCAACTATTTGATTGATTCAATATTATTAATTGATATTGACAAAAAATTGCAATCAAAAAATTTATATATTCCAAAATCTTATTTAATTTGGTTTGAAATAAAAGTAAATATGCATTTCTTATAAAAAATGTCAATATTTTATTTTTCTGAATTATGCTATATACAAAAGAATTTGGTTCTTATTATTTGTGTGTTTTGTTCTATCATAACTTCGACATTAAATTACGATCAATACCAACTAAAAGGCTAAAAAATAAACTACACGGATGAAAAAGACTGTTTTTCATATGTTTGGCTATAAACATTATATGTTTGGAACACAAATTTTTAAACACAATATTTTTGAGTGCAAGCATATAATGTTCATAAACTAGCATAACATGTTTGGGACATATATGTTAATATGTTAGAACATATTATGTTTGGGACATAAAATGTTTGTAAATATAATATGCTTGGATGCAAACATATATTAATTTAGAAATAGCCTATAAACATATACGTGTTTAGTAGCTTGGAGCGCTATTTAACAGGGAGCGATATTGAATTAAGTTGGTGGTTGTTATTACAAAATTAACATTTTTTTATTTTTCCTTGGGCAATTGATCAGCTACTTCTTTGATCCTTACAAACTGTGTGGTCCGCTGTTCGAATCCCCGTCCGGCAAAAGGTAAAATTAAAATAAAAAAAAAATCATACAATTGAATAATTTCTTCTACAATGTTTGTATTACAGAAAAAGGTGCTAGGAACTAAAAAATCTCGTGGAAGTGAGAAAGATGTGGGGCAATATACAATTGGGCAGAAACAAAATTTTGAGCATTCAGGTCGAAAACCTATGTTGTTAGCACCTATATTACCTGTTTATTTTCATAATTCATTATGATTGTAAATATATAAATAAATAAATAAAATTTTGAGCACAATATTGTTTGGGAGAATTTTTTTTAAGCATATAATATTTTTGGGTGCAAAATGCTTCCAAACATATTATATGTTCACATAATAACATATTGTTTTTTGGAAGACAACATTATTGAATTTGGATGCAAAAATACAAAATGTTTGGAACTTAGACTACCCAAACATATATTGTTTAGACCAATATGCTTTCAAACATATTATATATTGGAAGAGATCAAACATATAAATGTTTGGGCAATACCCAAAAATGTATATGCTTGAAGCAAAATATGTTTGGGAGTATATGTTACAGAAGCGATTTTTTGTGAGCGTGTATAGAAATCATTATCTTCCTTATCATGTTAACCATGTCATCATGTTCCTTCTAATATGTAGATGCGCCTAGATTTCCAATAAATCAGCAGCCTGTAAACTAATTTATTTTTTCTGAAAATAAACAGAATAATTAGAACTTATTTTTATTCAATTAAAAGTTAATTTTTATTAAACATTACCTGCGTAGAAAATCAAGTTCAATTCTTAGATCCAGGTTGCAGATTTATAATCTTCTTTGGCCGTTTTAGTCTTTTAGCATAGGTGTATAAAGGGGCTCCGTTTAATTTAATTTTAGTAACAATTCCTTCCACACATTGAAATCTATTAAATTTGAACCAATCAGAGACAAAAACTAATCGCAAAGCAATATAATATTTGGTATTATATTGATGATGCTTTGCAAATTCTGGAAAAAAATTACATATTTTTATTATTTTCGGATATTTTTCATATTTTTAAATCCAAAAGAAAGAAATTTTTTACCATTACATAGAGATTGTAATGCAGCTCATTAGGTAATATGTATATCAGATATGCTGCTTTCTACTTGGGTTCAAACTGGAAAAGGCAGGTAAAACAAAAATGGAATGTAATGCTAACGCTACTTTGCAACTTGAAGGTGAATCTTCCAACAAACCCATACCGCTCTTGTACAATTTTCAAAAGGGTACCCACCTTCTGATTTCAAAAATATTCGTATATATTTGATAAAATGATGGAGTTAATTGATTGACAAATTTCACGAAATAAAATTGCTCACTAAAAGAAATTAATAAAAAATATATTATTAAGTCCATTTAATGTACACAGAAAAAAAGTGTCTCGTAAATTTAAGAAGATTTTTACAATAATTTATTACAAGAATTTTCCAGAATTTTAGTTCATTTTTCGTATCTTCAACGAAAATTAACTACTCGAAAGGAAATTTTACAAATTCTAAGTAGCAATTGTTTAGTTCATGGAGTACAAAATACGATGGAAATTTCCTTAAAAAATTTCTTAACTGGTAGTTAAAAATTCGTTTTTCATGCCATAAAACTACTTGTGAAATGTAAAGTATTTTGTAAATAATAAGTGCAATTTACCATAAGATTTTTTTGTATGAGAAAATATTTTTTACGAAAAATGAACTTGAAAGTGGATAGCAATTTCTTACTGACAATTCCTATGGTTAATAATTGTTGGTAAAAAATTTCCCAATGAAATATTTTTAGTTCACATGTAATTAAATTTATAGACATTTTCGTCAAAAATGGGTAGATATCATTTCATGAAGTTTTTGCTAATTTTAAGTTAAACGTTTCATCGTTCTTATACTGATATGCATTTAAGACTATTGTTTTTATAGTAAATTGTGGACAGATGCGATGAACTAATGCATAGTACAGAGATCTTTCTCGTCAAAGTGGAATATGTTTAATGTAAAGATGATGTTACTTGAATTTTTTTGAGAGTGAGAGCATGCAATGCAATAATGAGAAATGGTAGCGAGTGATGGGGATGTTGTGTATATCTGAGCGTGGGGTTGTTTTTGTTCTTTCAGTGGTTTGTGTGTGTGTTTATTATTGGCGAATGGTTTATTTGTCAGGATGAGGTGTTGTTTTCAATGAAGGCACATGTGTTTTTGTTGTTGTAGGAATGTTTTGGTTTTGTTTGGCATGCTTCAGTTATATAGTTGGCGTTGCCGTGGGCTGTTGCATCTTTTTAGCAAGTATGTAACAAGGGAATATAAAGGTATGGAATATTTTGGTTTTTTTAGACATAAATTGGTGTTTGTATATTAAAACTTTGAAATGAAAGTTATTAATATTTTAGTGATGAGATAGATGTACGATGGCGAAGTGATGATCGGTAGCTTAGAAAAAAGTTATTAAGAATGTTCAATATTTAGGAAAAATGCTGAAATGGAAAGTATATTGAAATTGTTTTATCTAATTTAATTTTTATTATTCAATGTAAAAAATATATATTCAATTTCAGAGTAACTCCAGATGAATTTGGAAAATTGTTTGTTACTCCTCAGCGTATAGTTTAATGATAAATAGGTAAGAGTTCTTTTTCAATGTGGTTTCTTTTAAAAAATAATATTCTTTATGTATATTATTATTTGCTAATTATTATTATTATTATTTTTTTTTTTAACAAGTTTCATGTTTTTATTTGTTGTAAAAAAATATCTAAGTTAAGAGCAACCCCAGATGGATTCAGGCAAATTTTTATATTTCTCCTAAGCGTATAATTTAATAGAGAAGTGGTAAGTTTTCTTTTAAAAATTGGCTTTCTTCTCACTAGAATATTTACGTTTTAATGACATTTTTATTGTCAAAAATTACAGGTTTTAATACCTTATTTTAGTATTACTTTAATCAAATATTTTTGGAAAATTTTTGTTACACCTCAGCATATAGTTTAATCATAAATTGGTAAGTATTCTTTTTAAAATGTGGTTTTCTTTTAAAAAGGATATTTTTTATTTATATCATTATTTGCTAATTATTATTATTATTTTTATTTTTTTTTTTTGAAACTAGTTTAATGTTCTTCTTTGTTGTAAAAAAAATATTTAATTTCAGAGCAACCCCAAGATGGATTCGGGCATAATTTTATATTCCTCCTCAGCGTATAATTTAACAGAGACGTGGTAAGTTTTCTTTTAAAATTTGGCTTTCTTTTCACTAGAATATTTAAATTTTTATGACCTTTTTATTATCAAAATTACATGTTTTTAATACCTTATTTTTGTATTACAATAATCAAATATTTTTGGAAACAAATTTAATATTTTTATTGTAAAAAACAAATATTAAATTTCAGAATAACAATTTGGAAACATTTTTATGAATTGGTAAGCTTTCTTTAACATTCTTTTAACCAGAATATTTAGTTTTTCTTATGCATATGATTTCTTTAATTAGATTTTTTGGAAACCAATTTAATGTTTTCTATTTAATGCAAAAAATAAATATTTAATTTCAGAGTATCCCCAAATGAATTTTGATAACTTTTTAACCTCAGCGTACAATTTAATAGAGAATTGGTAAGTTTTATATTAAAACTTTGGCTTTCTTTTGACAAGAATATTTATTGTATTATGTCCTTCACATCGATAACAACACAGTTTTATGAGATATATTACTTAATTCATTATTTCTCTAATTGTTTCAGGTACAACCTTTATGAGGTACGTTTATCTAAGAAAAGTTGAATTCCTTACACCATTTAATAAAATGCCCCCAAATATGGTAAGTTATAAGCTAATTTAAAGAGATTAAAAATTATATTTTATTACATGTTAATTTTTAACAATGTTCATTATTCCTTCCATTTTTTTCAGAAAGATATGTGAATATACTGACGATGAATAAAAAACTAAGGAAAAGTCAAAATTTCCAAATAGCGAGTTAAAATAAACTACTTTCTTGTTCCACGTGGTCATAATTTTTATTCACAAAAACATTGTATTAAGAACTCTCATCATAAGTTTTTATAATAAAGTACTTTTGCTTAAAGAAAGTTGAATTTTAATGTATGAAAATATTCATAATAGTAAAACGGGTTGTTGTTCCTTTAATTATTTAATTTATCTGTACTTTGGAATGATTGATTTAAAAATAGTTTAGTCGTCGACATTTTAAGGAGACTGTTAACCACTTTTTATTATCGGGTTTCCCAAAAAATAAGCAGGTAAACCAAAATAATACTGACTTTTTAACTTGGTAGGGGTATATAAATCTTATGGTGTTGTAAAAATGAACTAAAATACAATGTTATAGATTAACTAAAATTTAAGAGAATTATAAACTAGACAAGTTGAAAAAAATCTTAAGGGCTAAATCATGGTCAATATTACTACAGTTTAGTTCATTTTGCAATGGAAAAGGGTTCACTGTTTTTTCAGTGTAAACAGTCCCCTAGCTAGAAATTAATAAATTAATAGGTTGAATTATTCTTTTATTTTATAAAAATTAATAAATCTACTAAAAGTATTCCACACTTTTTCCCAGCAAAAAAAATGTTCTAAAAGCACAACTTTAAAAGTTCGTTTTTTTCAAATTTAATGGGTAATTTTTTTTTTCAAATAGGTTAAGAGTAAGATTTTTTAAAATGGTACAAATTATGTAAACTTTGCCGCAAAAATGCTAAATCCATCCTAGAAAAATTTACCATTTTTGAAAGTATTCGATGGCAAGCATTTCAGTCAAACGTTAGAATCCATTAAAAGTCACAAATCCATTAAAAGTCACATACCGGCTAGACCAAGATCACATGCGTGGATACCAGCAAACCCTCCTGACCCTAAATCTATTTTAAATAGACTGAAACAATGCAATCCAAATCTTCCAACAGCTGATTGGAAGGTTGGCCGTTTGGATGAAGTGGATGGACCAAGACGACATGCAGTGTTTATATTGAACACTCAGTCTTTGCCACATCTAGCACAGTCCCAGGGCCGTGTATGTTATGGCTTTCATTATATCCAAATGAAGGTATATAAAAACGATCTGCTGAAGGATTCGGAAATGCACAGAAAAAAGTGTCTCGTAAATTTAAGAAAATTTTTACAATAATTTATTACAAGAATTTTCCAGAATTTTAGTTCATTTTTCGCATCTTCAACGAAAATTAACTACTCGGAAGGAAATTTTACAAATTCTAAGTAGCAATCGTTTAGTTCATGGCCTACAAAATACGATGGAAATTTCCTTAAAAAATGTCGTAACTGGTAGTTAAAAATTCGTTTGTCATGCTATAAAACTACTTGTGAAATGTAAAGTATTTTGTAAATAATAAGTTTTTTTGTATGAGAAAATATTTTTTTACGAAAAATGAACATGAATGTGGATAGCAATTTCTTACTGACAATTCCTATATTTAATAATTGTTGGTAAAAAATTACCCAATGAAATATTTTTAGTTCACATGTAATTAAATTTATAGACATTTTCGTCAAAAATGGTAGATAACATTTCTTGAAAATTTTGCAAATTTTAAGGTAAACGTTTCATTGTTCGTGAACTGGTGTGCCTTTACGAATATTATTCTTAGAGTAAATTGTCAGCAGATGCGATGAACTAATGCATAGTACAGATATCTTTATCGGCATAGTGGAATGTGATTAATGTATGAGCGTGGGGTTGTTTTTATTTTTGTTCATTTAGTGGTTTGTGTGTGTGTGTGTGTTTGTTATTCGCGGATGGTTTATTTGGCTGGATGAGGTGTTGTTTTCAATAAAGGCACATGTGTTTTTGTTGTTGTAGGAATGTTTTGGCTTTGCTTGGTTTTGTTTGGCATGCTTCAGTTGTATAGTTGGCTTTGCTTGGTTTTGTTTGGCATGCTTCAGTTGTATAGTTGGCGTTGGCGTGGGCTGTTGCATCTTTTAAGTAGGTATGCAACAAGGGAGTATAAAGGCATGGAATATTTTGGATTTTTGAGACATATATTGGTGTTTGTTTATTAAACCTTTTAAATGAAAGTTATTAATATTTTATCGGTAGTTTAGAAAAAAGTTATTACGAATATTTAGGAAAATATGTTGAAATTGAAAGTGTATTGAAAATTTTATAATTCTATGTAAAAAATTAATGTTCAATTCCAGATGAATTTGGAAAATTTTTGTTATATCTCAGCGTATAGTTTATTCATAAATTGGTAAGTATTTTTTTAATATGAATTTCTTTTAAAAAGAATATTTTTATGTATATTATTATTTGTTGATTAATTTTTTTGGAAACCAGTTTAATGTTTTTCTTTGTTGTAAAAACAATATTTAATTTCAGAGCAACTCCAGATGGATTCGAACAAATAAAAATAAAGAATTGGTAAGTTTTGTTTTAAAAATTGGCTTTATTTTAACTAGAATATTTACGTTTTTGTGACCTTTTTATAATCAAAATTACAGGTTTTTAATGCCTTATTTTAGTATTTCTTTAATCAAATTTTTTGGAATCCAATGTAATATTTTTAATGTAAAAAGAAATATTTAATTTCAGAATAACCCCCTAAACATTTGGACAAATTTTTAGTACTCCTTTGCCTGTAATTTAATAGTGAATTGGTAAGGATTCTTTAACTTTCTTTTAGCCCTGGACAGTCATCCTTATTTTTTGTACATTAACGTCAGCCTTCGTCATTTTGACTACGGCTCATTTCAAGACGCTAAAATTTTCATCGTGAGCGAAAAAGTGAACCAAACTTGAGTTTATTTTCTTATTCAATTTGGTTTTAAGTAGTATAAAACAAAAATTCATAAAACGGTCGAATTAGTATAACTTAAATTCACCATTTCCCAATAGACTAAAATGCATTTTAAATCGAAAATGAAATTACATGTCGTCATTTTGACGAATGATGACTGTCTAGGGTTATCAAGAATATTTGGGTTTTAATGCATATTATTATTTTTTTCATTAGATTTTTTGAAAACTTATTTAATAATTTTATTCAATACTTAATTTCAGAGTAACCCAAATAAATTTGGACAACTTTTTATATTTCCCCTCAGCGTACAATTTAATAGAGAATTGGTAAGTTTTATATTAAAACTTTGGCTTTCTTTCAACTAGAATATTTATTTTATTATATCCTTCACATCGATAACAACAGAGTTTTATGAGTTTATTTAGAATACATCATTATTTCTCTAATTGTTTCAGGTACAAATTTTATGAGATACGTTTTCCAAAGAAAAGTTGAATTCTTTAAACCATTTG
The DNA here is from genome assembly GCF_050003625.1 of Haematobia irritans. Classification (NCBI taxonomy): domain Eukaryota; kingdom Metazoa; phylum Arthropoda; class Insecta; order Diptera; family Muscidae; genus Haematobia; species Haematobia irritans. The sequence continues at coordinate 96,135,333 of NC_134398.1, forward strand.
ATAAAATGCCCCAAATATGGTAAGTTACAAGCTACAATGAAGAATTAAAAATTATATTTCATTACATGGTGTTAATTTTTAACAATTTTCATTTTTGTTTCCATTTTTTCCAGAAAGATATGTGAAAAAACTACCTACGATGAATAAAAAAAGGATAAGTCAAAATGTCCAAACAGCGGGTTCAAATGAACTACTCTCTGTTCCACGGGGTCATAATTTTTATTCACAAAAACATTGTATTAAGAACTTTCATCATAAGTTTTTATAATAAAGTACTTTTGCTTAAAGAAAGTTTAATTTTAATGTATGAAAATGTTCATAACAGTAAAACGGTTTGTTGTTCCTTTAATTATTTAATTTCTCTGTACTGTGGAATGATTGATTTAAAAATAGTTTAGTCGTCGACATTTTAAAGAGACTGTTAACCAATTTTTATTATCGGGTTTCCCACAAAATAAGCAAGTAAACCAAAATATTACTGACTTTTTAACTTGGTAGGGGTATATAAATGTTATGGTGTTGTAAAAATGAACTAAACTACAATGTTATAGATGAACTAAAATTTAAGAAAATTATAAACTAGACAAGTTGAAAAAATCTTAAGGGCTAAATCATGGTCAATATTACTACAGTTTAGTTCATTTTGCAATGGAAAAGGGTTCACTGTTTTTTCAGTGTGGGCAAGCCTCTGTCTGAATCAGAAATAAGCGGATCCTCTTGCGAAGTCGAGGGAGATACCAAAGATGCAGACATGGATAGACACCGTATGCGAGAGGAGGTTTCTACAGCCTCAAAACTCACCAAAGTTGAACCTATGGTTATTGCGAGAGTCACCGAGATCTCTGAAGAGGACATCTTGATGACTCGATTGAAACGGCTGATGTGACGGTTGTTGAAAATCTCGATGGTCCTACGGGTCCTCCAGATAAATCTTCACCATTGTAAGGCTGCATGTGCTGCCTTAAACGTTTTCCTGATGAAAGGGGACATAGACATAGTTCTTATTCAAGAACCATATGTTTCTAGAAACAAACAAGTAAGAAAAGTCGGGCGGGGCCACTATATATATACAAGGAAAATGTTGGTATTTTGACTATTTTTGTCGAAATCAGAAAAACATATATATGGGAGCTATATCTAAATCTGAACCGATTTCAACCAAATTTGGCACGCATAGCTACAATGCTAATTCTACTCCCTGTGCAAAATTTAAACTAAATCGGAGTTAAAATTGGCCTCTGTGGTCATATGAGTGTAAATCGGCCGAAAGGTATATATGGGAGCTATGTCTAAATCTGTACCGATTTCAACCAAATTTGGCACGCATAGCTATAATGCTAATTCTACTCCCTGTGCAAAATTTCAATTAAATCGGAGTAAAAGATTGGCCACTGTGGTCATTTGAGTGTAAATCGGGCGAACGATATATATGGGAGCTATATCTAAATCTGAACCGGTTTCAATAAAATTTGGCACACTTAACTACACTACTAATTGTACTCCTAGTGCAAAATTTCAACCAAATTGGGGTAAAACTCTGGCTTCTGGGATCGTATTAGTCCATATCGGGCGAAATAAATATATGGGAGTGTTGAAGCGAGTTCAACAACAGGCATTTCATTCAATTTCAATTTATATTTTTATCTTATATAACTAATTCATTGAATTTATATTGATTTTCATATTTTTTATTTAATAATGTTTTACTTTCAATCTTACATGAACATCATTCTCTCCGAGAGATCTCTTTTTGTTGCTTCAAATTTGAGTTTATCAGATTTCATTTTTTGTTATATTTATCCTTATTATTTTTCCTTTTCTTCATATTGTTTCGTTAAAATGTACCGTGGTAACGGAATTTGTGAAAAGAAATGAATTCCTTTTCTTTAAGTTAGTTACGGTTGAAATGTTAAACCAATAGGTCACGAAGACCAATAAATTCTTAGAAAAGAAAATTAAATGAACGTCTTTTCTTTAAGAAAGGTTTAGGCTTCGCGCTTTACGACGCACAGTGGGTTAGAGTAGCATATTTTCTTGGATCAAATCAGGGAAGCTATGTTAGGATAATTTTTGTTTATTTTTCAGTTAATGCCATTAAAATAGGTTTAAAAAAATGTTTTCTAAGTATATTTGAGTATAATTTTATTAAGTAATCCCAAATATCAGTGTAGGTATATAGTGCAAGGAGTACAGTATGAGAGCTTAAACATTGCATTTTATACACCCTCAAAAAAAATCGCTTCTTTAACATATGTTCCAAACATATTTTGCAGGAAGCACATATATTATTGGATACTGCCGAAATATTAATATGTTTGTTTTATGTGAACATATTATATGTTTGGAAGCATTTTGAGCCCAAAAATATTATATGCTTGGAAGAATTTTCCCCAAAGAAGATTGTGATCATTCCCTCACATAATTTTCACTTCCACGAAATTTTTAGTTCTTGGCACCTTTTTCTGTAATACAAATAATGTTGAAGAAATTATTCAATTTTATAATTTTTTTTTTTTAATTTTACCTTTCGCCTGGGCGGAGAATCGAACCGAGGCCCATACAGTTTGTAAGCCAACACACTATCCACTGGGCTACGTAGTAGTTATAGTCACCAGTAGACAATTATTGTTACAAGTTACATTTATATAGCATACTTTGCAGCGCCCACGAGCCCATGCAAACATAACATTATTTAAAAAAACATACATTTGTTGGCCACGTGGAGCAGTGGTTAGCCAGTGTCTGCCTTGCATGCAAAGGGTCGTGGGTTCAATTCTTGCTCCGACCGAACCAATTTTTTTTTTTGCAATTTAGACATTTATACTATATTAAATTTTTATAATGAAACTTCGAAATGTGGGTTATTAAAAATTTACAGTCCCCACATACATAAAATTCTCCTCTCAAGGCGAAAACACATGCTGTTTTTTTTTCAAATCTCTATGCTCTTGGTTCCGAATGTCTATTCTCTTTACTCCGAATACTCATTCTAATATTCAAATTAAATAATATTTAGACTTAAGCATATAAAATTTTTGGCCTTATCATAAAGCAGTTTTCCGAAACAACATACAACCGTTTCACAGAAATTGTAAACATATATATGTTTGCTCGAAATTTGTAAATTTATATATGTTTACATTCACACATATTATTTTTATGAAACATTCATACCCCAAACATAATATACTTTAACATATTAACATATGTGTCCCAAACATTTAGTGTTAGTTTAGGAACATTACATGTTGGCACTTAAATATATTTTGTTTAAAAATTGTGCCCGAAACACATTTTGTTTATATCGGAACATATGAAAAACATATTTTTCTAACAGTGTACATCTTAAAGTTAATCATCCACATCATCATCATTAACATCATCATTATCGTTATCATCATCATCATTATCATCATCCGCAGCATCAGCAACATCAACATCACTGAAATAGTTCTTGCCTCCTCTGGCAATCACTATTTGTCAAAACAAAGATTATTATTAAAATAAACAAAAACAAAATATTATTGTAATAAAGAATATTATTAAAAGAAACAAAAATAACAACATTAATATACGGAAAAGAAGAGCACAAATAAATAGAAAAAGTAACATGAAAAACAACAAAACACAACACACAACAACAGCACCAGTCGCGATATCAATGTGACTTTTAGCTACACGCTCACAAAAAATCGCTTCTGTAACATATACTCCCAAACATATTTTGCTTCAAGCATATACATTTTTGGTTATTACCCAAACATTTATATGTTTGATCTCTTCCAATATATAATATGTTTGAAAGCATATTGGTCTAAACAATATATGTTTGGGTAGTCAATTTCCAAACATTTTGTATTTTTGCATCCAAATTCAATAATGTTGTCTTCCAAAAAACAATATGTTATTATGTGAACATATAATATGTTTGGAAGCATTTTGCACCCAAAAATATTATATGCTTAAAAAAAATTCTCCCAAACAATATTGTGCTCAAAATTTTATTTATTTATTTATATATTTACAATCATAATGAATTATGAAAATAAACAGGTAATATAGGTGCTAACAACATAGGTTTTCGACCTGAATGCTCAAAATTTTGTTTCTGCCCAATTGTATATTGCCCCACATCTTTCTCACTTCCACGAGATTTTTTAGTTCTTAGCACCTTTTTCTGTAATACAAACATTGTAGAAGAAATTATTCAATTGTATGATTTTTTTTTTTATTTTAATTTTACCTTTTGCCGGACGGGGATTCGAACAGCGGACCACACAGTTTGTAAGGATCAAATAAGTAGCTGATCAATTGCCCAAGGAAAAATAAAAAAATGTTAATTTTGTAATAACAACCACCAACTTAATTCAATATCGCTCCCTGTTAAATAGCGCTCCAAGCTACTAAACACATATATGTTTATAGGCTATTTCTAAATTAATATATGTTTGCATCCAAGCATATTATATTTAAAAACATTTTATGTCCCAAACATAATATGTTCCAACATATTAACATATATGTCCCAAACATGTTATGGTAGTTTATGAACATTATATGCTTGCACTCAAAAATATTGTGTTTAAAAATTTGTGTTCCAAACATATAATGTTTATAGCCAAACATATGAAAAACAGTATTTTTCATCCGTGTAATTTGACTGCTGCAACACTTGTATTAAACAATGCATGGCTTCTAAAAAGCACAAAAGGGCAGCGTAAAATTTTGCAATATAACACAGATTTATGTCCTCTTTAATATAAACTACAAATTATGACACGAATGTGGACGAATAATAACTATATATCCATTTAAAATATAAAAATATTATTTTTTGGCATTTTCAATATAAATAACTACATCTAAATCACTTCCACACATAATTTGAGACACAAATGTTAACGACGTATTTGCAAAATAACCTGAACTTGATGGTTCCATTGAAAAATGTTTAACTTATACAATACTTTTTAAAATAAATAAAATTTTCAACGGGAACGTTTTCACTTTTTGCAGCCTTTTTTGCACAAAAATTTCTATGAAGTTTGACTTTGAAGTTTCACTACAAAAACACCAGACCACTTGTGAAATTTATTTTAACGACAAGTGATGTAGAATTTTATATACTGTAACCGTGTGCAAAAAATTTTAACGATACTTAATTTTTGTTTTTTTAATTAATCCAAGAAAACAGGCCATTCTAACCCTGTGTGCGACGTGCGCGATAACCAAAAGAAACCAAACTCAAAAGCCCTTATGTTCATCAACGTGTGAAATAAGGCATTTCAATATAAAACCCCCAAAAGCTCTTTCAATCTATAACGCGTAGGTTGAAAGGCAAATCACCATCTGATAAAATGCCCCAAATATGGTAAGTTACAAGCTAAAATGAAGAATTAAAAATTATATTTCATTACATGGTATTAATTTTTAACAATTTTCATTTTTGTTTCCATTTTTTCCAGCAAGATATGTGAAAAAACTACCTAAGATGAATAAAAAAAGGATAAGTCAAAATGTTCAAACAGCGGGTTCAAATGAATTACTCTCTGTTCCACGTGGTCATAATTTTTATTCACAAAAACCTTGTATTAAGAACTTTCATCATAAGTTTTTATAATAAAGTACTTTTGCTTAAAGAAAGTTTAATTTTAATGTATGAAAATTTTCATAATAGTAAAACGGTTTGTTGTTCCTTTAATTATTTAATTTCTCTGTACTGTGGAATGATTGATTTAAAAATAGTTTAGTCGTCGACATTTTAAAGAGACTGTTAACCAATTTTTATTATCGGGTTTCCCACAAAATAAGCAAGTAATCCAAAATAATACTGACTTTTTAACTTGGTAGGGGTATATAAATCGTATGGTGTTGTAAAAATGAACTAAACTACAATGGTATAGATGAACTAAAATTTAAGAAATTTATAAACTAGACAAGTTGAAAAAATCTTAAGGGCTAAATCATGGTCAATATTACTACAGTTTAGTTCATTTTGCAATGGAAAAGGGTTCACTGTTTTTTCAGTGTGGGCAAGCCTCTGTCTGAATCAGAAATAAGCGGATCTTCTTGCGAAGTCGAGGGAGATACCAAAGATGCAGACATGGATAGACACCGTATGCGAGAGGAGGTTTCTACAGCCTCAAAACTCACCAAAGTTGAACCTATGGTTATTGCGAGAGTCACCGAGATCTCTGAAGAGGACATTCTTGATGACTCGATTGAAACGGCTGATGTGACGGTTGTTGAAAATCTCGATGGTCCTACGGGTCCTCCAGATAAATCTTCACCATTGTAAGGCTGCATGTGCTGCCTTAAACGTTTTCCTGATGAAAGGGGACATAGACATAGTTCTTATTCAAGAACCATATGTTTATAGAAACAAACAAGTAAGAAAAGTCGGGCGGGACCGACTATATTAAATATACCCTGCACCACTTTGTAGATCTAAATTTTCGATACCATATCACATCCGTCAAATGTGTTGGGGGCTATATATAAGGGTTTGTCCCAAAATACATACATTTAAATATCACTCGATCTGGACAGGATTTTATAGACTTCTACAAAATCTATAGACTCAAAATTTAAGTCGGCTAACGCACTAGGTTGGAACACAATGTTAGTAAAAAATATGGGAAACATTTAAATATGAAGCAATTTTAAGGAAGCTTCGCAGAAGTTTATTTATGATTTATCGCTCGATATATATATATATATATATATATATATATATATATATATATATATATATATATATATATATATATATATATATATATATATATATATATATATATATATATATATATATATATATATATATATATATATATATATATATATATATATATATATATATATATATATATATATATGTATTAGAAGTTTAGGAAAATTACAGTCATTTTTACAACTTTTCGACTATGCAGTGGCGATTTTACAAGGAAAATGTTGGTATTTTGACCATTTTTGTCGAAATCAGAAAACCATATATATGGGAGCTATATCTAAATCTGAACCGATTTCAACCAAATTTGGCACGCATAGCTATAATGCTAATTCTACTCCCTGTGCAAAATTTCAATTAAATAGGAGTAAAAGATTGGCCACCGTGGTCATTTGAGTGTAAATCGGGCGAACGATATATATGGGAGCTATATCTAAATCTGAACCGGTTTCAATAAAATTTGGCACACTTGACTACACTACTAATTGTACTCCTAGTGCAAAATTTCAACCAAATTGGGGTAAAACTCTGGCTTCTGGGATCGTACTAGTCCATATCGGGCGAAAGATATATATGGGAGCTATATCTAAATCTGAACCGATTTCAATAAAATTTGGCACACTTGACTATAGTACTAATTGTTCTTCTTGTGCAAAATTTTAAGCAAATTAGGGTAAAACTCTGGCTGCTGGGGCCATATAAGTCCATATCGGGCGAAATAAATATATGGGAGTGTTGAAGCGAGTTCAACAACAGGCATTTCATTCAATTTCAATTTATATTTTTATCTTATATAACTAATTCATTGAATTTATATTGATTTTCATATTTTTTATTTAATAATGTTTTACTTTCAATCTTACATGAACATCATTCTCTCCGAGAGATCTCTTTTTGTTGCTTCAAATTTGAGTTTATCAGATTTCATTTTTTGTTATATTTATCCTTATTATTTTTCCTTTTCTTCATATTGTTTCGTTAAAATGTACCGTGTTAACGGAATTTGTGAAAAGAAATGAATTCCTTTTCTTTAAGTTAGTTACGGTATAAATGTTAAACGAATAGGTCACGAAGACCAATAAATTCTTAGAAAAGAAAATTAAATGAACGTATTTTCTTTAAGAAAGGTTTAGGCTTCGCGCTATACGACGTGCGCGATAACCAAACGATACCAAACTCAAAAGCCCTTATGTTCATCAACGTGTGAAATAAGGCATTTCAATATAAAACCCCCAAAAACCCTTTCAATCTATAACGCGTAGGTTGAAAGGCAAATCTACATATGGTCCATTCGAGCCTCCTAATTTAATATTGGGAGTAGGAACAACCAGGAGCAACCGTAGCTCAAGAAATGTACCAGTGAAAATATACAACATTGGATACAAAACGATTCTCGGCCGAGAATATAAAAGGCGACTCCAACGGGGAGAAAAAAGGCGACTCAGGAGAGAAACATCGTCATCACCAGCGAACTTCATCATCATCATCATAAAAAGTGGTAAAGAATAGATTGGGCAAGTGCAAATGTGTTAGTGGTTCGTGGTGTGATCAAAAAGAAATCAGTGAATGTCATCGCTGTCATCTCGCAGATAAAATTCAAAAAGGTACACCCTGAGAAATGGTTGGATGCATTTCGATAATTCAATGAGGAAATGATGTCAGTAACTTATTTTTTCTTACAAGAACAAGGTTTTGATTATTTTCCCATTATACATTCAACACGACCATAAAAAAGTTCACAGGATCAAAACGAAATTCCCATAACCATTCAATTGGTTACAATAACCAATGCCGATAAATTTGGTTTTATGCTGCACAAAATTGTTGAGCTAACCACCAGCATAGTGAGACCTACATCATGGGAATCAACAAATGGTTGTTACAACCAAAAGTTGAGTATACTAATAGAATCTTAGTTCAATTATAGGACGGGCGTAAGGTAGTTGTTGCAACAAATAAATATTTATATCAACATCGACATGGTAAATGGTATGACGCTACAAAATTTGCAAAACGGGGAAGAGCATTTACTTGATAATAGTCGGCAAAACATTGAATAAAGTTTATCCCACAGAAAAGAAGTTGCCTTCAGGTAAGTATCGCACCGATTTATAAAAAAGGAAAATTACAAAAGTTTCCATAAAAATTGCAGGCTTCATACACCAACAATACAGGAAGAGTCGATCTGTATTTATATCTAGAGGCTTAAGGAAGAAATTTCTGGCAAGTATATATTGAATTAGGTTCTGTAGTTTGACCACATAATTGCAACCTATTAACCATCTGTTATTGGTATACAAACATTACCTATAAAAAATTGTAAATTGTAATGGAATTTGATCTCACATATATGTAGCCTTTGTTGTTACCACCTTTTGTATTTATTTTCTTAGTTTATTATGATTGTAAATCTTGTAATAAATTAATAAAATCTCAATATAATCTGCCCTTTCATTTGATATTGGAAATTGGTTAGGATAATGGTAAAGAAAATCGAGGGCGGTTGCACCAACAAACAAAACAATTAATATGAAATTGCGACAACCAATGCAAATTTGATCCAACATACTACCATGTAGTTACAATTGCCAAATGTTAGTTGTGCTGGCAGATATCATTGATAGTTGATGGAACCACCTGCTTTCGGTTGGCAAATAATTCGGTTGAGGCAACAAATTTGTTTTCTGGGTGTATATAAAAATACGTAAAAACGATAACAAAATTCAAAAAATTTGTGTTACAAACATTGTATTTGGCCTTTCAGATTATGTTGCTTAGTGTGAACAGGCCCTAAAATACACCCAAAAAACAAATTCGTTGCCTCAACCGAATTATTTGCCAACCGAAAGCGGGTGGTTCCATCAACTATCAAAGAGTTCTGTTGGCACAACTAATATTTGGCAATTGTAACCGCATGGTAGTATGTTGAACCAACCTTGCATTGGTTGTCGTTATTGAATCTTTTCTATTTGGTTTGTTGGTGCAACCGCCTACGAATTTATTTATTGTTACCCTGACCAATTGTTAGATATACATACCAAATTACAATATTAAATGAAAAGTGCAGATTATATAAATCAATTTTCATACATTATGCATGTACGTACATATAAGTTTTTATAAACATAAAAGTATAATTCATAGACATTTGTAGAAATATGTATATTATAAGAAATTAAAAACTAATAATCCCAAACTACAAATTCTTCTCTTCCCCTTCTGGATATAGAAATTTTTGAATATGAATTTATTGTAATATTTTCCAACTCAAGCACATTGTAAATTTTTCTATTTGAATCGATTCTATATGCATAGTAATGGTTGTCAAAATATAATGTTTCTAAAATTTTTGTGCATATAAAGTATTTTTTATCTTCAAATATTACATGCTCAATTAACCTGAAATACGTCTCATTATTTTGACATACACTCAAGCAAACTACTACATTGCTTTTTAAAAGCATATTATTATAAAGGGTGATTCTTTTGAGGTTAGGATTTTCATGCATTAGTATTTGACAGATCACGTGGGATTTCAGACATGGTGTCAAAGAGAAAGATGCTCAGTATGCTTTGACATTTCATCATGAATAGACTTACTAACGAGCAACGCTTGCAAATCATTGAATTTTATTACCAAAATCAGTGTTCGGTTCATTTCATCATTGAATTTTATTACCAAAATCAGTGTTCGGTTCATTTCTGGTTGAATGGCTACGTAAATAAGCAAAATTGCCGCATTTGGAGTGAAGAGCAACCAGAAGCCGTTCAAGAACTGCCCATGCATCTCGAAAAATGCACTGTTTGGTGTGGTTTGTACGCTGGTGGAATCATTGGACCGTATTTTTTCAAAGATGCTGTTGGACGCAACGTTACGGTGAATGGCGATCGCTATCGTTCGATGCTAACAAACTTTTTGTTGCCAAAAATGGAAGAACTGAACTTGGTTGACATGTGGTTTCAACAAGATGGCGCTACATGCCACACAGCTCGCGATTCTATGGCCATTTTGAGGGAAAACTTCGGAGAACAATTCATCTCAAGAAATGGACCGGTAAGTTGGCCACCAAGATCATGCGATTTGACGCCTTTAGACTATTTTTTGTGGGGCTACGTCAAGTCTAAAGTCTACAGAAATAAGCCAGCAACTATTCCAGCTTTGGAAGACAACATTTCCGAAGAAATTCGGGCTATTCCGGCCGAAATGCTCGAAAAAGTTGCCCAAAATTGGACTTTCCGAATGGACCACCTAAGACGCAGCCGCGGTCAACATTTAAATGAAATTATCTTCAAAAAGTAAATGTCATGGACCAATCTAACGTTTCAAATAAAGAACCGATGAGATTTTGCAAATTTTATGCGTTTTTTTTTTTTAAAGTTATCAAGCTCTTAACAAATCACCCTTTACAATATCCATGATATTTCCTTGGCATATGGGCTAATCCCACAAAGCTTCAGTTTTGAATCATTTGATATTGAACCTGTTTTAATTTTTGGAACGAAATTATTTTCCAATATTTGTTGGGCTGTAGTTAGCTTATTTTTAATATTTAATGATTTTAAAATATTGATTCTGTTGTTAGAGTTATGTGCAGTTTTTTTTTTTTAACTTGATGCTTACTTTCAAATCGGATTGAATTTGTATGAACAAGTGGACCTATTCGATGCATAATTGTCGAATAATGGGTCATGAAATGGAACTTGGGTTTTAAATAACTCTGATATATTTTTTGGTAAAGCTTATTGTGATAAGTTATCAAATGACTTACATATTTTGGCATGCTGGTTGTAAAACTTTTTCTATATAAAACATTAATTATTTCTCTTAAAGTAATAAACAGAGACCACTCTTCACAACCAGTAATCATATCTCCTATTAAGAATGGGAAATACTTAATGAAAGAAAGCATTTCGGAAGCTGATAATTTTAATTTGGATTTACTCAAGCAATCTTTGTCAAGAAGAGGTGGTTTTGTATCACTTGGTCCGAAATCAAATGTTTCAATTCGCTTATTTATAAATTCTATAGTGAATATCTTTTTATCTACACAAAATCTTTTTAATATAACTAACAAATCGTAGTGGGCAACGCCTTCTAATATATCGTGCATTAAATCCACACAATTGTTTTCGACAACATGAAAATTTTGCAATTTATTAAAAATAGAGTTTTCTTTAATACCTTTTGGTTCAGAAGTGTTTGATAGGTCGAATGCATAATTTTCCTTGTCTCTTAGTGAGTTTTCGTTTTCCACACATAAATGTTTGGCTTCATCGGAATTTAATCTACAAAACCTACAGTAATAATGAGCTCGAAATGACTCAGAAAAGCCCAAAATGGAATTAATTCCCAAATTATCGCCACCAATTAGGCAAGTAATAAGTTTTACCGATACTCCCACATTTTTTAAATTATTTAAGCCCTGAACTAGCTTGCTAAATATAACATCATTGCCGTATTTTTTCCGGTCTTCTGTAAAAAAAAGTATACCCAAATAAATAGATGATAAGCTTGAATTTAAGTAGTCAGGAAGAGCTAAAATTTTTACACAAACACCACCAATTTTATATTGACCACAATGTGAACCTAAAGGATTAAGTATTTCAAAATCATCAAAGTAAACCATTATTGGTATGCATATTGTAGATTTATCGTTACCAGCGTTAAAATAACGCAGTTTTTCTTTCCATAAAGGGCTTTGAATAATGTTGTCAAGTGACAAAGATAATTCCAATTTACTCATATACTTGATAATTTCATTAAGTAAAACTGTTTTGGTAAATATCACACAAAATAGGGTTTCTAAATTAACCAAAATATAAAAAAAGTCATAGTTAGAACTTGTGATCTGATTACCATTTTTGTAGCAAAGAGAAGTCTCCGTTTCAATATCAACAACACTGTAATCTATTAGTATATTCTGCGCTTCTAACAATTTCAATAGCAGATACTCTGATTTTCCTTCCGAAGGGCTTATCATGGACTTAAGATGTTCCTTTATACAATGTGTATTTACTTTATCATCGTTTAGCAATTTTAATAAATTATTGATATGCATATCATATACGTCAAAAACACCACTTATTGATTCAAATGCTAATTTTCGTGGTATTCTTTCATCAGATACAAATTTTAAAACCAGTGCCAATAAATCTTTTTTATATGTTTCGAAAATTGAAATCTTCTTTTCGGTAAACAATTGCATTGAATTTGTAATAGGGGTTAATGTGGAAATGGTGGAACCAGAATCTATTTCATTTTCAACCGATCTACTACAAAAATTATTTTCAAAGTGATAATTTTTAATATGCTTCAATTGGGTGTAAGCATTTGAAAAAACTCGACAACAATTTGTACTACTACATCGGAATATCGTATTTTTTCTATGCATGTTTCTTAAATGTTCTGAATAAGAAAGGTACACTGTTAGAAAAATATGTTTTCATTTGTTCCGATATAAACAAAATGTGTTTCGGGCACAATTTTAAAACACAATATATTTAAGTGCAAACATGTAATGTTCCTAAACTAACACTAAATGTTTGGGACATCTATGTTAATATGTTAGAATATATTATGTTTGTGGCATGAATGTTTCATAAAAATCATATGTGTGAAAGCAAACATATATAAATTTACAAATTTCGACTAAACATACATATGTTGTGATATTTTATTCAAAGCGACAGAGAGGGTATAGAGAAAGAAATAGAGATGGAAACCGCGAGAGTTGACGAAAGATATCAACATAACAGCGAAAGAATCAAACGAGAACAATTTCTGTGAAACCGCTTGTATGTTGTTTCGGAAAATTGTTTTATGATAAGACCAAAAATTTGATATGCTTAAGTCTAAATATTATTTAATTTGAATAAAGAGAATAGACATTCGGAACCAAGAGAATAGACATTTGAAAAACAAACAGCATACACTGAAAAAACAGTGAACCCTTTTCCATTGCAAAATGAACTAAACTGTAGTAATATTGACCATGATTTAGCCCTTAAGATTTTTTTCAACTTGTCTAGTTTATAATTCTCTTAAATTTTAGTTAATCCATAACATTGTATTTTAGTTCATTTTTACAACACCATAAGATTTATATAACCCTACCAAGTTAAAAAGTCAGTATTATTTTGGTTTACTTGCTTATTTTTTTGGCAAACCCGATAATAAAAATTGGTTAAAAGTCTCTTTAAAATGTCGACGACTAAACTATTTTTAAATTAATCATTCCACAGTACAGAGAAATTAAATAATTAAAGGAACAACAAACCGTTTTACTATTATGAAAATTTTTATACAATAAAATTAAACTTTCTTTAAGCAAAAGTACTTTATTATAAAAACTTATGATGAAAGTTTTTAATACAATGTTTTTGTGAATAAAAATTATGACCACGTGGAACAAGAAAGTAGTTTATTTTAACTCGCTTTTTGGACATTTTGACTTTTCCTTAGGTTTTTATTCATCGTAAGTATATTTTTCACATATCTTGCAGAAAAAAATGGAAGGAATAATGAAAATTGTTTTTTAGCTCTTTAAATTAGCTTGGTACTTACCATATTTGGGGGCATTTTATTGAATGGTGTAAGGAATTCAACTTTTCTTAAATAAACGTACCTCATAAAGTTTGTACCTGAAACAATTAGAGAAATAATGAATTAAGTAATATATTAACTCATAAAATTGTGTTGTTATCGATGTGAAGGACATAATGCAATAAATATTCTTGTTAAAAGAAAGCCAAAGTTTTAGTAGTAAACTTACCAATTCTCTATTACAATGTACGCTGAGGTTAAAAAGTTATCGAAATTCATTTGGGGTTACTCTGAAATTAAATATTTATTTTTTACATTAAATAAAAAACATTAAATTGGTTTCCACAAAATCTAATTAAAGAAATAATATGGATAAAAAAGTAAATATTCTGGTTAAAAGAATGTTAAAGAAAGCTTACCAATTCATAAAAATGTTTCCAAATTGTTATTCTGAAATTAAATATTTTTTTTACATTAAAAATAATAAATTGGTTTCCAAAAATATTTGATTAAAGTAATACAACAATAAGGTATTAAAAACCTGTAATTTTGATAATAAAAAGGTCATAAAAACGTAAATATTCTAGTGAAAAGAAAGCCAATTTTTAAAAGAAAACTTACCACTTCTCTATTAAATTATACGCTGAGGAGAAATATAAAAATTTGCCCTAATCCATCTGGGGTTGCTCTTAAATTAAATATTTTTTTTCAACAAAGAAAAACATGAAAATGGTTAAAAAAAAAATTATTATAGTTATCAAATAATAATATACATAAAGAATATTTTTTTTTAAAAGAAAACCACATTGAAAAAAGAACACTTACCTATTTATGATTAAATTATACGCTGAAGGTGTAACAAACAATTTTCCAAATTCATCTGGAGTTACTCTGATAATGAATATTTATTTTTTACATTGAATAAAAATTAAATTAGATAAAACAATTTCAATATACTTTCCATTTCAGCATCTTGTCCTATATATTGAACATTCTTAATAACTTTCTTCTAAGCTACCGATCATCACTTCGCCATTGTACACCTCATCGCTAAAATATTAATAACTTTCATTTAAAAGATTTAATAAACAAACGCCAATATATGTCTCAAAAAACCAAAATATTCCGTAGCTTTCTATTCCTTTGTTACATACTTGCTAAAAATATGCAACAGCCCACGCCAACGCCAACTATACAACTGAAGCATGCCAAACAAAACCAAGCAAAACCAAAACATTTCTACAACAACAAAAACACATGTGCCTTCATTGAAAACAACACCTCATCCCGACAAATAAATCATTCGCGAATAATAAACACACACACAAACCACTGAAAGAACAAAACTAAAAACAACCCACGCTCAGATATACACAACATCCCCATCACTCGCTACCATTTCTCATTATTGCATTGCATGCTCTCACTCTCAAAAAAATTTCAAGTAACATCATCTTTACATTAAACATATTCCACTTTGACGAGAAAGATCTCTATACTATGCATTAGTTCATCGCATCTGTCCACAATTTACTCTAAAAACAATACTCTTAAATGCATATCAGTATAAGAACGACGAAACGTTTAACTTAAAATTAGCAAAAACTTCATGAAATTATATCTACCCATTTTTGACGAAAATGTCTATAAATTTAATTACATGTGAACTAAAAATATTTCATTGAGAAATGTTGTACCAACTATTATTAACTATAGGAATTGCCAGTAAGAAATTGCTATCCGCTTTCAAGTTCAATTTTCGTAAAAAAAATATTTTCTCATACAAAAACTCTTTATAGCAAATTACACTTATTATTTAGAAAGTATTTTACATTTCATAAGTAGTTTTATAGTATGACGAAAGAATTTTTAACTACCAGTTAAGAAAATTTTTAAGGAAATTTCCATCGTATTTTGTAGGCTATGAACTAAACGATTGCTACTTAAAATTTGTAAAATTTCCTTTCGAGTAGTTAATTTTCGTTAAAGATACGAAAAATGAACTAAAATTCTGGAAAATTCTTGTAATAAATTATTGTAAAAATCTTCTTAAATTTACGAGACACTTTTTTTTTCTGTGTATGTTTTCGCCTTGAGAGCACCATTTTATGTATGTGTGGACATGTGTTTTGTTTATCATTTTGGCATTATGGGCACAATTTTTTTCTTGGTTCATTAAAAGAAATCAGGGGTCTTCATAAAAATAACGAAAGGGCACTATACTCTTTTTAGAGTTGGGACAGTAAAATGAAATAAGGAGGAAATAGTGAAAAATTACACAGTAAAATGTATAAAAACAAAGTTTAGTTCCTCTTTATTAATAAGTAGTCCACGAGGAGTTGACGGACACCTTCAAATATAAAAGCGAGCATTAAGTTCGAGTTTTGCAGCTAAAACAATTTAAAAAGTTTATTTTCTTTAAAATGAATTATTAAAGAAAAATAAAAGGCATTTTAGAGCGACGGTGTTAAATGCTAGTAAAAAACTGTTCACGCCTAACTAAATTTATGTTTATATTCAGGGATCCGGAGCGGTCCATTTTTGTCGCTCCGCTCCGCTCCCGCTCCGCTCCCGCTCCGCTCCCGCTCCGGAGAAAAAATATCGCTCCGCTCCACACTCCGCTCCGAGAAAAAAAAAATCGCTCCGCTCCGCTCCATGCTCCGCTCCTCTTCGAGAAAAATCGGGCGGTACATATATATGGGAGCTATAGCTAAATCTGGGAAAATCGGGCGACATATATATGAGAGCTATATCTAAATCTGAACCGATTTGGATGAAATTTTGCAGACTTGAAGGACAATGAAAAACATTACCTTTTGTCAAATTTGGCGACGATCCGTTTGAAAAAAAGCACAGCGTGACCCCATTTGTCGAAATCGGGCGATACATATATATGGGAGCTATATCTAAATTTGATCCGATTTCTTCCAAATTCAATAGCGTTCGTCCTTGTGCCCAAACACTCCCTGTACCAAATTTCATCAAAATCGGTTAATAATTGCCACCGGAATCCTGTGAACAACAAATACATGGACAGACGGACGGACGGACGGACACCAAGCGCTAGATCGACTCAGGAGGTGATTCTGAGTCGATCGGTATATATTTTATGGGGTCTAAATCAATATTTCTGGTAGGCACATTTTTTGGCAGATCAAACTTATTATACCCTAACCACTATGTGGTTTAGGGTATAATGACTTTAAAACAATGTGTTGAAACATTTTATTAAGCATTGTTGTCATTTTTTTTTTTTTTTTTTTTTTTTTTATTTCAGCTTAAAACCATACATTGACTAAACTACAAGAGTAGCTTAACCAACAGAGGAAAAGAATGTTTGTCAAATTTATTTGGGCAAAGCCCTATAGACTGCAAGATGGTTGGATGGACGCACGTTTCGGAATTACCACATTCCTCATCAGCATCCTCTACTTGCAGCAAAAATATCAACCAATTATCAGAATAAATTCAGGCAGTTTATTAAACCCAACAAAAACCACACTTGAACCCTCCGAAAAAAGGTTTTACATTGATAGCCGGCTTATGCCGAAATAAATTCGAAACAAACATATCTCTTTTCCTATGCCACTGTCAAATCATCGATTTGAATTCACATGGCTGGGTTTATTTTGAGCGTGCCTCCTCTTCTTTTTCCATTTGTTTTGTTTTGTTATTGTTGGTTTTGTTCTTTAAGCATTGTTGTCATTTTTTTTTTTTTTATTTCAGCTTAAAACCATACATTGACTAAACTACAAGAGTAGCTTAACCAACAGAGGAAAAGAATGTTTGTCAAATTTATTTGGGCAAAGCCCTATAGACTGCAAGATGGTTGGATGGACGCACGTTTCGGAATTACCACATTCCTCATCAGCATCCTCTACTTGCAGCAAAACTATCAACCAATTATCAGAATAAATTCAGGCAGTTTATTAAACCCAACAAAAACCACACTTGAACCCTCCGAAAAAAGGTTTTACATTGATAGCCGGCTTATGCCGAAATAAATTCGAAACAAACATATCTCTTTTCCTATGCCACTGTCAAATCATCGATTTGAATTCACATGGCTGGGTTTATTTTGAGCGTGCCTCCTCTTCTTTTTCCATTTGTTTTGTTTTGTTATTGTTGGTTTTGTTCTTTAAGCATTGTTGTCATTTTTTTTTTTTTTATTTCAGCTTAAAACCATACATTGACTAAACTACAAGAGTAGCTTAACCAACAGAGGAAAAGAATGTTTGTCAAATTTATTTGGGCAAAGCCCTATAGACTGCAAGATGGTTGGATGGACGCACGTTTCGGAATTACCACATTCCTCATCAGCATCCTCTACTTGCAGCAAAACTATCAACCAATTATCAGAATAAATTCAGGCAGTTTATTAAACCCAACAAAAACCACACTTGAACCCTCCGAAAAAAGGTTTTACATTGATAGCCGGCTTATGCCGAAATAAATTCGAAACAAACATATCTCTTTTCCTATGCCACTGTCAAATCATCGATTTGAATTCACATGGCTGGGTTTATTTTGAGCGTGCCTCCTCTTCTTTTTCCATTTGTTTTGTTTTGTTATTGTTGGTTTTGTTCTTTGTGGTAATTCCGAAACGTGCGTCCATCCAACCATCTTGCAGTCTATAGGGCTTTGCCCAAATAAATTTGACAAACATTCTTTTCCTCTGTTGGTTAAGCTACTCTTGTAGTTTAGTCAATGTATGGTTTTAAGCTGAAATAAAAAAAAAAAAAAAATGACAACAATGCTTAAAGAACAAAACCAACAATAACAAAACAAAACAAATGGAAAAAGAAGAGGAGGCACGCTCAAAATAAACCCAGCCATGTGAATTCAAATCGATGATTTGACAGTGGCATAGGAAAAGAGATATGTTTGTTTCGAATTTATTTCGGCATAAGCCGGCTATCAATGTAAAACCTTTTTTCGGAGGGTTCAAGTGTGGTTTTTGTTGGGTTTAATAAACTGCCTGAATTTATTCTGATAATTGGTTGATAGTTTTGCTGCAAGTAGAGGATGCTGATGAGGAATGTGGTAATTCCGAAACGTGCGTCCATCCAACCATCTTGCAGTCTATAGGGCTTTGCCCAAATAAATTTGACAAACATTCTTTTCCTCTGTTGGTTAAGCTACTCTTGTAGTTTAGTCAATGTATGGTTTTAAGCTGAAATAAAAAAAAAAAAAAAATGACAACAATGCTTAAAGAACAAAACCAACAATAACAAAACAAAACAAATGGAAAAAGAAGAGGAGGCACGCTCAAAATAAACCCAGCCATGTGAATTCAAATCGATGATTTGACAGTGGCATAGGAAAAGAGATATGTTTGTTTCGAATTTATTTCGGCATAAGCCGGCTATCAATGTAAAACCTTTTTTCGGAGGGTTCAAGTGTGGTTTTTGTTGGGTTTAATAAACTGCCTGAATTTATTCTGATAATTGGTTGATAGTTTTGCTGCAAGTAGAGGATGCTGATGAGGAATGTGGTAATTCCGAAACGTGCGTCCATCCAACCATCTTGCAGTCTATAGGGCTTTGCCCAAATAAATTTGACAAACATTCTTTTCCTCTGTTGGTTAAGCTACTCTTGTAGTTTAGTCAATGTATGGTTTTAAGCTGAAATATAAAAAAAAAAAAAAAAAATGACAACAATGCTTAAAGAACAAAACCAACAATAACAAAACAAAACATTTTATTAATTTTGAAGATTTTTTCAGAAATATTAAATCCATTTTGACTTCATTAAAACGAAATTTTCATTCATGTTAGGATACACATTTATATGTAGAATCCTTTAGCTATAAGGACAAACAGACTTCATTGAAAAGTTTAGAGACTTTTAGACAAGGAAAAACCTTTATATCAGAGAAATACGTCTTCTATTCTAAGCAAAATTCGTATTCGTATTTTAAGCATGTGAAATATTTGGCCTCCCGACAATATTCTTTGCGGTGCACCATCTACTATTTAATATGTGATAGAAACCAAATTTATGAAAATGGACCAAAATGGACCAAATTCTGTTTGGTCCGACCATCGGACCAAATTTAAAAATTAGAAATCTTTTGGACCAATTTTGGTCCGATCGGACCAAAACGGCAACGCTGATTGGAATTGAAAGTCTATACACAGAGTAGAAGTAACTACTCTCCGAAAGTTTTTTTTTTGTTTTGCAACAGACGTAGAGAAAAGGTTTTGTAATATTTGATGATTTGACTTAAAAATGGGTATCTTAACATTTATAGGCTAAGGTCAATTTGACTTTAATAATTCAGAAAAATTCTTTAAATTTAATGAAATTGTTCTTAAATTTGTTATCTTTTTGCATATTGACCACAAAGCAAAAAATCGTTCAAATATAGGACATGTTTTTCAAAACTTTATTTTAAAGAAGTTTTTTACTTCAAACATAGCATAATTTCTACTGGAAGTCGAGTCCTAATTTGGAAAATAAAGTTGCCGTTAACTCGTTTTTAAAGGACTTTGATAGCATATGAAGAAAAAAAGCTGAGAAAGCGAAAAATTAAAATTTGCTTCCTAGAAGCAAGTACACAAAACCTAAATTTAAAAGAGAATTGTGTTTTAAAAGTGTCCTTGCTTGTATTCTCCGCTTCTTTGGCTCGGAATCAATACCAAATTTTTTAAAGTAAAGACAAAATCTTTGGCACCGAGTATGCTTTTTTTCAGTGTATGTTTGCAACAACCTCCATCGAAATCAGTCCGTGGTATACCTACGAATATTCTTACTGAGATCTAGTGTTACCTAATTTCGCGTTTTTCCCCTTTATTGTAAAAATACATTTTCGAACAGCGTTTTTAAGAAATGGTCGTTCTCAAAAAAAAGTAGATAACATGCAATAATACAAATCAAGTCATTAGTTTTCAATGTGAGAAAAAATTAAAATAAATGTATATGCGCACATTTTTCAACCAAAATTGAAACTATCCATAATTTTAATTAAATTTTCGAGAACTAATATCGGAAATAAGAGAATGCTAGGGTATAGTACAATAGTAAAGCAAATATGAATGTCCCTACACTGAAAAAACGCATGCCCGGTCCCAAAGATTTTGTCTTTACTTTAACAGTTTGGGTATTAATTCCGAGCCAAAGAAGCGGAGAATACAAGTAAGGATACTTTAAAGACGCAATTCTCTTTTAAATTTGGGGGTTATGTACTTGCTTCTAGGAAGCAAATGTTATTTTTTAATTTTTTTATACCCTCCACCATAGGATGGGGGTATATTAACTTTGTCATTCCGTTTGTAACACATCGAAATATTGCTCTAAGACCCCATAAAGTATATATATTCTGGGTCGTGGTGAAATTCTGATTCGATCTAAGCATGTCCGTCTGTCCGTCTAACTTCCGAACGAAACTAGCTATCGACTTGAAACTTGGCACAAGTAGTTGTTATTGATGTAGGTCGGATGGTATTGAAAATGGGCCATATCGGCCCACGTTTACGTATAGCCCCCATATAAACCGATCCCCAAATTTGGCTTGCGGAGCCTTCCGGAGCAGCAAAATTCATCCGATCCGGTTGAAATTTGGTACGTGGTCTAAGTATACGGTCTCTAACAACCTGATGTTAGTATACGGTCTCTAACAACCATGCAAAAATTGGTCCATATCGGTCCATAAATATATATAGCTCCCATATAAACCGATCCCCAGATTTGACCTCCGGAGCCTCTTGGAGGAGCAAAAGTCATCCGATGCGGTTGAAATTTGGCACATTTCGTTAGTATATGGCCTCTAACAGCCATGTAAAAATTGTCAAATTTTATTACTATAGAAAGTTTTGTCAAAATTTCATTTCTATAGAAAGTTTTGTAAAAAGTTTATTTCTATAGCAATGTTTGCCAACATTTTATTTCCATAGAAAATTTTGTCAAAATTTTATTTCTATAGAAAATTTTGTAAAAAATTTATTTCTGTAGAAAATTTTGTCAACATTTTATTTCTATAGAAAATTTTGTCAACATTTTATTTCTATAGAAAATTTTGTCAACATTTTATTTCTATAGAAAATTTTGTCAAAATTTTATTGCTGTAGAAAATTTTGTCAACATTTTACTTCCATAGAAAATTTTGTCAACATTTTATTTCTATAGAAAATTTTGTCAAACTGAATTATATACGTATTTAATCGGCCGTTTTTTTTGTTTAATATATACCCCTTATGGACTAACTTACAATTTAGAAGACAGTGTTAAAAAGTTTTACGATACCTTGCCATCGGCAAGTGTTATCGCAACCCAAGTAATTCGATTGTGGATGACAGCCTTTAGTAGAAGTTCCTACGCAATCCATGGTGGAGGGTACATAAGATTCGGCCTGGCCGAACTTACGGCCGTATATACTTGTTTAGATTTTTTTCGTCAGTTGTTATCAAAATCCTTTAAAAACGAGTTAACGACAATTTTATTTTCCATATTAAGACTCGACTTCCAGTAGAAATTATGCTATGTTTCAAGTACAAAGCGTCTTTAATATAAAGTGTTGAAAAACTTGTCTTATTTTTTTAACGATTTTGTGCTTTGTAGGCAAGATGCAAAAAGGAAACAAATTTAAATACAATTTTATTAATTTTAAAGAATTTTTCTTAATTATTAAAGTCACGTTGACCTTACCTCAAAAATTTTATCTTTCATGTTATGATACACATTTTGAAGTAAAATCACTTTATTATAAGGACATTACAACTTCATTCAAAAGTTTATTGACTTTTGGACAAGGACAAAAACTTTATTTTAGAGAAATGCGTCTTCCATGTTAAGCAAAATTTGTATTCTTATTCTAAGGACATGAAATCTTTGACTTCACGACAATATTTTTTTCAGTGTAGAAAACTAAAAAATTAAATATAAATAAGATCGTTTAATTGCATTTATTTGGCGTTCATTACAAACATCTTTGTAGTAATACGGGATGAAATTGATCATAAGTACTGTTGTTACTTTTACTTTTGAAAACAATTACTAAAAAACACTTTGTGTTTTCTTCAATGTACGTACGTACAAAAATACATTTCGTACATTTTAAACGTTTACTCACACTACGCTAAGTACTAAGTAATTTCAAAGTTACAAATTTCAGTCAAGTAATATTTTATTCGTAGCGGAGCGGTTTTTCATTTGGAAACCGCTCCGCTCCCGCTCCGCTGCGGATTTTAGAAATGCCGCTCCCGCTCCGGCAAAAAAAGGGCTTGCTCCGCTCCTGATCTCTGGTTTATATTATAAAATTATTTATGTATGTTTATACTCGACTCTACGTTCTTCTTTTGTTAGAGTTTTTGAATTCCTTCCAAATTTTAAAGTTTTGTACCAAAAATAGTTTTTTGTTACAAAATTGTTATTTTTGCAATAAAAAAAAAATAATATTTTATCCAAAAATCAGTCAATTTCGTATATATCAAGCACTGTTACTGACTATAAATCTTTAATAACCCACATTTCGAAGTTTCATTATAAAAATTTAATATAGTATAAATATAAATGTGTAAATTAAAAATAAAAAAAGTGTTCGGTCGGAGCAGGGATTGAACCCACGACTCTTTGCATGCAAGGCAGACATGCTAACCACTGCTCCACGTGGCAAACAAATGTATGTTTCTGTTAAATAATGTTATGTTTGCATGGGCTCGTGGGCGCTGCAAATTATGCTATATAAATGTAATTTATATCGATAATTATCTCCTGGTGACTATAACAGCTACGTAATCCAGTGGATAGTGTGTTGGCTTACAAACTGTATGGTGCTCGGTTCGATTCTCCGTGCAGGCGAAAGGTAAAATTTAAAAAATTTATAAAAGTGAATAATTTCTTCAACATTATTTGTATTACAGAAAAAGGTGCCAAGAACTAAAATATTTCGTGGATGTGAAAATTACGAGTATGTTAGGCAATGAGCAGAATCGTCTTTGGGAAAAATTCTTCCAAGCATATAATATTTTTGGACTCAAAATGCTTCCAAACATATAATATGTTCACATAAAACAAACATATTAATGTTTCGGCAGTATCCAATAATATATGTGCTTCCTACAAAATATGTTTGGAACATATGTTAAAGAAGCGATTTTTTTTTTTGAGGGTGTAAGTATTTAAAAAAATATTGCAAAAAATACTATTCATGTTAAAAAAAATTATCTATTTAAATTGTAAAATACGGTTTTAATGCCTGTGTTATTAGAATCGTGATCGGTGGTTACGTTAAAGACATATTTTTGTAAAAAATTCCATACCATTTTACTTTCAGCTGGATAACGTAAATTTTCGAAACTTTGATTTGTTTCTTATTCTTTGCTCTTATATTAATTGAAGGAAATAAATATGGTAGTAGCAAAAATGCAACTGCTTTTTTATCTCCTGGAAACGAAACAAAAAATGTCCATTAAAAAGTTTTTTTTTTTTCATATAATATAATATCACATACTTTCCTGTAGTGTATCTGCTTTGCGTAAAATTTTTTGAGCACTATAGTCCTTTACACTTTTTAGTCGCTCAAAAATGTTACTGTACAAGCTGTCCTATGTTGAAATTCCATTGTAAGTGGGATAAAGTGATACTACGTCAGATTTAAAAAGCTCAAATACCCCAGCGTGGTTAGTTCTGAATACTGGAAACAATTGCAAATACTCCCTTGTACAAAAGTCGAGTTTTCGCAATAAGTGTTGTCTTTGCTGCAGACTTCTACCCCAAGCTGCAAAATATTCGTCATTCATACGACTGGTGCACTTTAGATATTCTATATCATGTGAAGTATCGGAATAATGATTGCCGATTAACATTTGTCATTTATTAAACCATACGTCATTTACCTTGAAACACTGCACCTGCGATGGTTTTAGGCTGGTAACCGCGACGTTTTAAGAAACCAGATTTAGACAAACGTTTTCTTAAATTGTTGTAAGCATCATATAGCTTTCCTGAGGCTTTTTGTCCGAATTTAGCAGGTGAATAGTAAATATCCTTTGGCTCTTGTGGAAAAAGTTTGCATATTAAATCGGAAATATATATGTAGTCCGCTCGCGTTAATCTGCAACGAAAGATAAAAAGAAAATATCAAACGAAGTGTTAGTTAATGCCAATCTCATATTTTTTTACTCATAGTAAATAAATTTGGACATTGGGACTTCTGCTATTGGTAATTATTATATATAAATTGCCACTGAATTTTCGTTCACAAACAAATAGACCTAGAAAATTTTTTGTCTTTTTTCTAAATTATTTATACTCACACAAAATTCACATCTTTTTGCAAAATGTATTTTATAATTATTTTCGAAATTTTGGTTCTATCAGAATTCTCCAAACACTGTACGTTATGCTCCCGAACAATAATTTGAAATTCTATATCTTCCAACTCTTTGAGTATCTATAATTAGTACGATCAGAAATTTTACAAAGAAAATCATTTGAAAATATTACATTCAAATCCAATAATGCCGAAACGTTGTTCAAATCATTCATTTCATCAGAAACAAAATTTTGAGTTTCTAAACTTTGGATTTCTTGAATACTTTTAGATTCAGTTACTGCTAGTCAATCCACTGGCTACTTCCTCCACTTCAAAATCATCTTCAATGTCACACAAAATTTCTTGAAACTCAATTACTTCATCTACAGATTAAAGCACATTAAAATATAGAATTTAATTTTAAATAACTTCAGAACCTCTCTCAAATTCTTTTGCCTCAAGTACCCATCCTGGCACACATCGAAATTGGTTGATGTAATCAGGCAATATATCGTCTAATATTTTAACACCATTGGCTGCATCAAAAAAGTGTATGTGCCCAAGAATTTGGAAATGTTCTTTTACTAAAATAGTTCAAAAGAAGAATACTCATAAAAATATCTTTAAGGCCTTTAAAATAAATATTTTTAGTTTGATATCGTGGTAAAATTGTTTAAGTTGGGAAAACTTTCCCTTTATGATGTTTAATATGTATATCTCCATGTCACTAACGATTAACGAAATAACAAAATATATGCTTTGATTAGAGATTGATTAATCCAAACAAGTGGTTAAGTTCTTCATTTAAGATTTATAATAAAGATGGTTCGAAACTCGATCATAGTACTCGATCGGATTTCAAACCATCTTTATTAGTACACTGAAAAAACAGTGAACCCACCAGGAAGAAAACTTTGGGTTAATTTTAGAAAATTTTGAATATTTGTAGAAAATTTTAACTAAACAGTATTACAAACGTTGGCATCACGTCGATGTCATACAAATAAGTAAATATTTGTCGACAAATTCAAGAAAATTTATTAGACATAACTAAGTTTTTTCACTTGTTAAGGAAAATTTTGTAGTTTGAAGGAAAAACGTGGAGTTCAAAATTGCAAGAATGTCTTTAGTGACATACGAAGTTCATGATGGACGCATTTTTGGTAAAGTTTACAAATTTAAAGAAATTCTGAACTATTTTGTGGAAGACAGGAATTTAGTTAATCGTTATGCTTTATTTGAGTATATTTTTTTCCTCGGTTATAGTTAATTTAACTAACGTGCACAAAAAATTATTAGAGTAAAGGAAACTTCCTCCAAACATAATAATTCCATGAACTAAAATAAAGTTAAATTGGCTTTAGTGAAATAGAGAGTTCACTTTTTTTTGAGTGTATATATATTTTTAAGAATGGTAAACAGATTTGACATTCCACTACAATTACGATAAATAAGTACGACTGTAATAAAAACTAACAATGTACAAATCTGTTCATAATAATGAAGTAACTAAAATTTATTTTTTTATATTTATCTCATTGAAAATCACTTACTGTCTTCATAAATAGCATCTGTTGTCAAGCTCAAAGCTCCGCATTTTATTGGAACGATGTCCTTCTTGTTTTTGAATAAGACGTTTATGAACAGCGCCATTCCAATTATATTCCAACAATATAATGGTAAAAAAGTAGTTAAACTGTCTTAGAATCTTCTGTCTTAACCAATATTTTTAATTTATTTGGAGAGTGTTGAAAATAACCACTGTATTTTTCAGCTATAAGCGTCAACCTTAAAAGAAAACGATCAGATGTTTAAATATGACGTAAATGTTTACCAATTATAAAAGCGTGTGGTGTTAGTGAAACAAAGTGAAAACAGTCTTATATCACGTTTCAGTTTTAAATCTAATAATTGTTCGTTGTAATGTTTGTACTTTCGTCGTTTTTCTTTTTCCGTCTAAAGGTGGATATTAAGTTCAATTTTAGCCGCTTAAATCGTAATTTTTCACGATTACTTTTCTTTAATAATCCATTTTAAGGAATACAAACTTTATAAAAATTTGCTTTGGGCTTTTCCCCATCAAGTTATAATGAAATTTTAAACAAAAATGTATAATTTTATACCTTTTTTACTGATTTAGTTTTCACTTTAGTGAAAAAATTAACACCCACTTTATAGGCTAGTTTCTCATTCTGTGATTAACACTTAACCGGAGGATAGACTACCGGTTAGTACAAATTTTGTATAAGATCAGCTATTTTACCGACACGATAAATAATAATTCATTGAAAAACCGTCCATAATAATGTTTAAAAAATTGGTATTCTCCATTAAAAACTAACATTATCCGAAAAACACTAGATTTGAGAACTGTTTGAATTCCATATGTTTTCTAACACGAAATTATCAACCATACATATTAGCACGCTTTTCAATAATGTTGTGCTTAATGACGATTCTGTATTTTATGTGAATCACATGTAAACAAACAGGAAATATTCCAAATTGCAGGAAATTGTAACTAACAGTTTTAAAAGATTTACAGAAAAATAATACTTTATCGAAGATAAAATGAACCCTATTGATCAAAGGGAACATTTGCTTGCGCTAAAAGGTAATATCTGCATAAATACACTTCACGCCCAGCTCTTTCCAATCCGATGAAATTTTGTATGCTATCACAGTGATTGATACGATTCTATAATGTATCATATTTAATAGGACATGTTTATCCTTCAATTTATATTATTGTTCCTTAAAACCATTAATTTTGTGTATTTCAGTGATGCGCAGGGCTGTGGAGTCGGAGTCGGAGTCTTGGAGTCGGAGTCTGAAGATTTGGCTGGAGTCGGAGTCGGAGTCGTAAAAATTTTGCTCGACTCCGACTCCGGCTAAACCAAATTTTTTAAAACACTTCACATTTTTGTAACTAAAAAAGTTTTTACGCAAATTATTTTCCAATGCGTTATGCATTCGATCAATGTACACCACGATTGGAAATAAAAATCAACTTCCAATTACGGCTATCATTTTATGTTTCCTAGAATGTTAGACTAGCAAATGGGCTGGATCGATCCATTTTAATCCCCATATCAATTTATTTGAAATAATTCGAACAATAATTCGAATTTATTGTTTTTAATTTTATTTTAAGGCTATATACCTACACACATATGACAGAAAAAATTGTCAAAGCTGTTTTTTATAGAAAATTTTGTCACTATTGTATTTATATGGAATGTTTTGTCAAAATTTAATTTCTATAAAAAAATTATTCAAAATATTATTACTATAGAAAATTTTTTTCCTATAGAAAATTAAGTCAACATTTATTTCTATATAAAATAAAAAATAAAACAAGTATATACA
Organism: Haematobia irritans; assembly: GCF_050003625.1. Taxonomy (NCBI): domain Eukaryota; kingdom Metazoa; phylum Arthropoda; class Insecta; order Diptera; family Muscidae; genus Haematobia; species Haematobia irritans. The sequence continues at coordinate 96,164,229 of NC_134398.1, forward strand.
GCAGTATGTTCGTCCGGGCCAAATCATAAATACCCACCACCATGAATCAAATATACTAATTTCATTAGAAAATTTCATGGGGGTTTGATGACAGATCAGTTTAACCAGTTCGCATCCCGAAAATAAATGCAAAGATTTTACCTATCAGATTCCGGATTTATAAGAACTATTTTTGTTTGGGTTTTAAAGGAATCATAAACATATCCTGTAAATGTGCAAGAAAATTAAGAAAAAATACCTTGATTTGAAATCTAAAATCTATAGTACACCAACTGTTTTATGATTACGAGAAGTAATATCTGGCAAATTTACATTTATGGTAAATGCACCTTCTGTACCCTCAATATCTGAAATCGGTCTATATAGAGGCCTTACCAGCGTTGCAACAACGAATTTTTACTTTGGACCAAATTTTTCCAAAATTCGTACCAGGGGACCAGTTTTCTAATTTAAATTAAAATAATTTAAAAGTTACAATTTTTCTAAAATTTTTCTTCGAAAGAAAATTTTTTCAAAATTTTATTTCTATATAAAATGTTGACCTCATTCTATTTCTATCGAAAATTTAGTCCATGTTTTCTTTCTATAGAAAATTTGGTCCAAATTTTATTTCAATAGATTTCATTTTAGCCAAAATTTCAATTTAGCCAAAATTTAATTTCTATAGAAAATGTAGCCAAAGTTTAATTCTATTGAAAATTTAGCCAAAATTTAATTTCTGTAAAAAATTTAGCCAAAATTTTATTTCTATTACATATTTAGCAGAAATTTGTACAAAATTTTTGCATAATATTGTATCCCAAAATTTTTTAAGAAGCTTATTTCTATACAAAATTTTGTTAAAATTTTATTTCTATGAAAAATTTGTTAAAATTTTATTTCTATGAAAATTTTGTTAAAATTTTATTTCTATAGAAATTTTTTCCCAAATGTTATTTCTGCAGAAAAATTCCATTTGGTCTGACCATCGGACCAACTTCAATAATTTTTTGGGTCTATTTTGGTCAATCGGACTAATGGGGCTACGCCAAAAACATGGAAGGATACGTACAGTATTCAGCACATCTATTGTAGTTCTAGAATATAGACCCCAAAACGGAGGGCCGGTTTATAAGGGGACTATATCAAAAACTGGACCGATACACAATATATTCGGCACACCTCTTAATGGTCCTAGAATACCTCCAGATTTCAAATTTCAGGCAAATTGGATAAAAACTACGGATTGTAGAAGTCCAAGAAGTAAACTCGTAACATCGGTCTAAAAAGGGGCTATATCAAAACTTCGTCCGATGGTGACCATCTTCGGCACGCCTTATAATGGTCCTATAATACCTCTAGATTTCCAACTTCAGACAAATTGGATAAAAACTACGGATTCTAGAAGCTCAAGAAATAAAATCGGGAGTTCTGTCTATATGGGAGCTATATTAAAACATGGTCCGATAATCACCATTTTCAGCACTCCTCCTTATAGCCCTAGAATACCTCTAGGTTTCCAATTTCTGGCAAATTGGATAAAAACTATGGTTTTTATAAGCCCAAGACCCCAAATCGGGCGATCGGTTGATATGGGAGCTATATCAAAACCTGGACCGATCTAGCTCATCTTCGACATGACAAACCTATTATACCCCTGTCACCATTCTATGGTGGTGGGTATAAAAATATTTTTATGTAGAAAATTTTGTCAAAAATTTATTTCTATAGAAAATTTAGCCAAAATTTTGCTTCTATAGAAAATTGTGCAAAATTTTATTTACACAAAAAATTTTCCAAAATTTCTATTAATAATTTTTTCAAATTTTTTTCCATAGAAAATTGTGCCAAAATTTTGTTACTATATATTTTTTTTATACAAAATTTATACAACATTTTATGTCGATAGAAAATTTAGTCAACATTTTATTTTTATAGAAAATGTAGTCTAAATTTTCTTTCTATAGAAAATTTTGCAGCATTTTATTTCTTTAGAAAATTTTGCAAAATTTTATTTACTACACAAAAATTTTTCCAAAAATTTCTATTGATATTTTTTTCAAAATTTTGTCAAAATTTGTTTACTATAGTCTTTTTATAGAAAATTTGGTAAAAATTTATTTATATAGAAAATTTTCTCAAACATTTATTTATATAGAGAATTTAGTTCAAATTTTGTTTCTATAGAAAATTTTGCAAACTTTTATTTACTAAACAAAATTTTTTCCAAAATTTCTATTTATATTTTATCTCTATAAAACAATTTGTCAAAATTTTATTTATGTAGCAAATTTTCTCAATTTTTTTTCTTACTGATACTCACTGCTAAGTCGAAAACTGGTAAAAGTGACTCAAATTTTGCTATATAAAAAATTATGAATGTTTCCCAAATATTGCACGAAATTTTGTAGAAGTCTGATTTCAGATTTTATCAAAATGTTGATCTAAATACAAAGTTGTGCAGAGTATGTTACAATCGGCCCGCCCGACCTTAGACTTTCTTTGCATTTTTATTTTTTGCTATAATTGTGTTACGTCCCATAACGTTAGATTTAAATTTTAGGTACAGAGATTTTCTAGAAGTATGTACAATTTTGTCTAAATCGATTCAGATTCAAATTCATGCATATGGGAATATAACCCTTTATAATAATTTTTGTCCACAAATACATATACTTTCGGTATCTTCTCATATTATGATGGGTATTTATATCATTATTTTATTTATTAAACATTGCCCTAAATTTGAAATAAAGAGTTTAATTGGTATAAATGCGAAATTAAGACCTTTCTTGCACACATAAATAAATACGATACTTTATATCGATCCATATATATACCCCATATATATCCCCTCAATAGAACTACAAATTAGTGGTACTAAAATGAGATTTAGTTATATTACCCGGAGTCGACTCCGGAGTCGGAGTCGAGCTGATGAAAAATGCTGGAGTCGGAGTCGGAGTCGGAGTCGAGCAAAATTGGCTCGACTCCACAGCCCTGGTGATGCGTCTTACTGGACCAGCACTAGAACCCCCGCATATCATGTGAACCCCGGGATCTGCCACAATTCAGTCTGAAACAGGTCTTGGAAGCTGAGGTCACTTCTATAGCCGGAGCTGAGACATTAGCAGCTGGCCAATTTATATTGCTAACTCAGTCATTTGGAAATATCTATTTGGGTGAAACCTTTTCGAGTTATATATGTGTCCATAATTGTACATCTCATCTGCTTGAAGGTGTGACAGTAAAGGCTGATCTACAATCTAACAATACCTGGATAAATCTCCAATGCATGAAAACTAAACCGGCCACACTAGGTCCTGATGAGACCTTAGATGATACGCGTCGGTAGGTCCAAATATATATTTTCTTTATGTATATTTCTTTCATATAAATCTTCTCATATCGTTACATGTTATTCTAGCTATGTCAAAATCAAGTTCTACAATGCTGAAATGGATGAAATATATTTAGAAGCTAGCATACAAAATATAACTACAGGACCGTTCTGTTTAGAGAAAGTGGAGGTTGATAGTTCAGATCAATATACGGTTACTTCGTTAAATATGCTACTAAACGGCGAGTCAGTTTTTACTTCCAAAAATTTGCTACAACCCAATAATAGTAGTCAGTTCCTGTACTGTATAAAGGTAAATTCGTTTTTCTACATTATCATTACCATTGGAATTCATAAACTTTGTCTATTTACAGCCGAAGACTGAAATTGCCAAGGCTATAAAGGCGTTACGTGCTGCTAATAATGTGGGAAAACTTGATATAGTTTGGCGTTCAAATTTAGGTGAAAAAGGTCGTCTATAAACCAGCCAACTCCAAAGATTAGTACGTATTAAAGTAAAATCTTGTGGAGGAATTTCAAATCAATTTATATTCAATTTTAATTACAGCCCTTTGAATACAAAGATGTTCGTTAAGAACATTGGTAAGGATTTAATCCAAAACAAATTCTTTTGAATAAATTGGAAACAAATGATGAAAATGCATGTTTTCCGTTTGATGTAGTCTTGAGGAAGTCTATTGTGCTGCAAATGAAGAACCATTCCACTATAATCAAGCGCTATGTCAGCATTGTTCAAATTTTCCCCAAGTGACATTTTACCTTGTAGGAGATTCCCGGCTGATTGGGGTAAATGTGTTTCGTGCCTTGTGATAATGAAATAAAGTAGTTTTGGGAGTACATTGGTAAGACTGTAGTCCCAGACACTCACTATAATCACAAATTTTTCCGAAGTGACGCTTTAGCTCGTATGGGATGCCTGACTTTTGGGGTTAAATGAGACTCGTGTCTTATAAGTCGTTTTTATGAAATGTCTAAACACTATTAGATGAATAATTTTAATTACAGGTTACACAGAAAACTATTAAAGCTGCTTCTGGCCTGGCACATTATAAAACAATGTACCCGTATATTTCACTTTAGTATTATATATCTAGTCGTAATTTCGTTCAATACATTTGTGCCATTAAAATCGTTATCGGAGCGAAGTTTAATCAACGGTAAATAAAGATACCAGGAATTGTATGTTAGCATATATACATATATATTTTTAACATTTGTTTCTTTGATGGAGTACAAAACGTGAGATTGTAAATAATCGAAATAATAAGCATGAATAATATTTCATGCAAAAATTGCAGAATTATTACAAAATGTGTACAAAACGAAGTCTTCTGTTTTTAGTGTAATGCTTTTTAAATGAGGTCAATTTACAGAGGGATGAAAAATTGTGTCTATTTTTTGTACATCAATGACAGATGGCTATTAGATGGTCATTATGTAGTGAAACTACAAAATATATTTGAATATGTACTTACCAGAAATGCCCTCCTTAAGCATCTAGATATAAGTGCAGATCGTCTTAGAAGCGCTCTGGAAACGTTTATGTGTTTAATACAATAACTGTGTTTGTTGGTGCACGCTCACAAAAAATCGCTTCTGTAACATATACTCCCAAACATATTTTGCTTCAAGCATATACATTTTTGGGTATTGCCCAAACATTTATATGTTTGATCTCTACCAATATATAATATGTTTGAAGGCATATTGGTCTAAACAACATATGTTTGGGTAGTCTAAGTTCCAAACATTTTGTATTTTTGCATCCAAATTCAATAATGTTGTCTTCCAAAAAACAATATGTTATTATGTGATCATATAATATGTTTGGAAGCATTTTGCACCCAAAAATATTATATGCTTAAAAAAAATTCTCCCAAACAATATTGTGCTCAAAATTTTATTTATTTATTTATATATTTACAATCATAATGAATTATGAAAATAAACAGGTAATATAGGTGCTAACAACAAGGTTTTCGACCTGAATGCTCAAAATTTTGTTTCTGCCCAATTGTATATTCCCCGACATCTTTCTCACTTCCACGAGATTTTTTAGTTCTTAGCACCTTTTTCTGTAATACAAACATTGTAGAAGAAATTATTCAATTTTATGATTTTTTATTTTTTTATTTTAATTTTACCTTTTGCCGGACGGGGATTCGAACAGCGGACCACACAGTTTGTAAGGATCAAAGAAGTAGCTGATCAATTGCCCAAGGAAAAATAAAATGTTAATTTTGTAATAACAAGCAACAACCACCAACTTAATTCAATATCTCTCCCTGTTAAATAGCGCTCCAAGCTACTAAACACATATATGTTTATAGGCTATTTCTAAATTAATATATGTTTGCATCCAAGCATATTATATTTACAAACATTTTATGTCCCAAACATAATATGTTCTAACATATTAACATATATGTCCCAAACATGTTATGCTAGTTTATGAACATTATATGCTTGCACTCAAAAATATTGTGTTTAAAAATTTGTGTTCCAAACATATAATGTTTATAGCCAAACATATGAAAAACAGTCTTTTTCATCCGTGTAGGTCTCTCTATGTCGGTGGTTAGCTCAACAATTTTATGCAGCATAAAACTAAATTTATCGGCATTGGTTATTGTAACCAATTGAGTGGTTATGGGAATTTCTCTTTGATTCTGTGAACTTTTTTATGGTCGTGTTGGATGTATAATGGGGGAAATAATCAAAACATTGTTCTTGTAACAAAAAATAGGTTACTGACATTATTTCCTCATTGTAATGATCGAATTGCAACCAACCATTTAATTCAATAAAGTGCATGTAAAAGATTTATACAAACTCAAACGTCAAAATAATTGCAAACAAAAGTGTAAAAAGGAGACAAAAGTTAACATACACAATCCCTACTGGGTAACTTGTTGATCATATGACAGATGATCATTGGCACAAACGTCATACGTCAAACAAACTGGTATAGCAAAGAAACACAAGTGACCGGCGGTAAGAACGTTTAATTCTTCGCGAACATTTTTTAATTAAAAAAACTTAAAACGATTTAGAAGCTGTTTCAAATAAAAGAAAAGTGTAAGAAAATAAAGTAAATAATTAAATAAAAGTTTGTTGACATTAAAATAAAGGCGAACAGAACGAAAATAAACGGTAAAAATTTTTGCCTTAAGCTGAGTACTATGCTCAGTTTTCAAGCTGAAAACCAGCTTGTTTTCACGGTTACTTTTTTAATTAACTAATTTAGAAATATAAAATTATTTGCAATCAATTCCTTGGATCTTATCCATCCATTATTTGGCAAGGCTCGATCAAAATATAATCGTCTTCATAAATATATTTGAACTTTTAATTTAGTGTTTTGGTGAAAACCCCGAACATAGTACTCACCTTTACAGTAGTGGTAGTGTATGTGTGAGTAAAAACTTATAGGAACAAAAAGGAAAACAAGTGATAGTGACAATAAAAATATAAAGAAAAAATAAAATAAATAATTAAAGCGACATATGAATATTAGAATTATTGTATTAAAATAATTTTACAAAATCATCGAGAAAGAAAGGTGAAAAAGGAACCAAAAAATTATTTTCATAGTACCGCTATAATAGGGTTGCCGTGATAGTGGAAAATTGTTACCCGTGGAAAAAAGTGTCAAATTATATAGAGTTACCCTACATTCAGGTAATTTTCCTCCGCGGACAGAATAAAAAATCCCACATACAAAATAAAATAAATAAACAATAAACAAACGGTGTAGTGGTGAAAAACAGATACATATCCAGCAAAAATTATTCGGTGAGTCGTTCCAATTTATTTTTCTTGGAAAATTTTCAAAATTTTTGCCATAAACGACTGTGGGCAAGAAATATACACATAATCTTGACGGCAGAGAAATATTTTGGACATTTTGGACCCCTTTTACGAGATACGTAGACATTTGGAAAATTTGTCATATCACACAACTTTGTTCCAACTTAACTAATTATTACGATTGAGTCACCGTAACCAGATAAAGTAAAAAAGCACTACGTACGCACAATAAAATATAATTTTTTCCCAGAACATCCGCGTGGGATTCAACAAAATTACATACAAGTCAACGAATTTTCAACATTTTGTCCTTTTTTCTACTGGTTTTCGTGTAAAAACGTATTAATAATAGATTCGGTGGAGATTTTAGCCTGAAGGATTTAAGGAAACCGTCATTCAGGAATATTTACCGATAGTTTTGCGGTTAAAATATATTTTTATTCAAAATATATTTACATTCAATAACATTTGTGGTCAATTGTACAGTCCAAATACATTTATTGCGATTGATTTTTGATATATTGGCGAATCCTTTTTCGTAGCGAACAATTCTTCGAGAAATTACACTCCAACATTAATTCTTCGCGATCCAGCAACGTATAATTTCTTTTTTGGTGTTTCTCAAGTAGCTGTAAATAATCATACAGAAAGATGGCTACGCATCGAAGATTTCTTTTTAATCATAATCAGATCGTGACATTCTGCCAAGAACTCGAAAATCAAAAATCAGAAACATTATCGGTTCTGTTACTAGAAATTAAAGATTTAGAGTTGGAGAGAAGATGGCCACAGCTAGTTGCGAGTTATGAGACATTAATATTAGAGGATGGCAAAGAGGAACATGATTATAATGACGTTAATGGCCAAAAGTTTGAGGAAGCTTGTGCTAAATATCAAAAATGCAAAGAAAGCATAATGATAGCTATTTGTTCTAAAACAAATAGCCAACAGGAAAATAGTGTCGATCATTTTCCGCCACAACGAAGTGCGCCTTCTCTCAAATTGCCGCCCTGCGATACTCCGCCTTTCGAGGGGGGACACTCTAAATGGCCAGCATTTAGAGACATTTTTTCAGCTGTATCACCTTCGCGGTAAAACTCGAGGGGAAGCGAATGACATTGTAAAGAAATTTGAATTAACCGACGCAAATTTTAGTTTAGCGTGGGAAGCATTGAGAAATCGCTACGAAAATAAGCGCAAATTGGTGAATCAACAGATGAAAAAGCTTTTTGCGATTCAATCTGTTACAAACGAGTCACCAAAGTAAATTCGAAAAATTCAAAGCACGGGTAACGATAGTCTGGCTATTTTCATATCTTATGACATACCCGTCTATAATTGGGATCCTATCCTCATTCATATTGTCTCTTCTAAAATTCCCGACGACACGTTACGAGCCTGGGAAGATTCTTTGTCAAACCACAAAGAATTACCTTCGTGGCAACAAATGGATTCATTCCTATCAAATCGAATTGAGAAACTAGAGACAGTACTTGATTTTCGAAAACCGAATACGAAAGAAAATCAAAATTCAAAATCCCAATCGTTTCATATATCCGCGACAAACCAGGATTAACATGAAAATACATTTTTGAATACCACCGAGCCGGTGGAAGAAGTTAATACACTATTTTCGCAAAATGAAAGTACAACTATTTTACCAACAGCGCGAATATTTTTGGAACATTGCGGAGAACTTTTTGCAGTTAGGGCACTTCTAGATGCAGGGTCAGAGAGAAGTTTCATCTCCAAACGCATTCAACAGAGGTTGGCCATCCCGATGGAGACCCATAACGCTCAGATTTCAGGGTTGGGTGGCACGGTCGTAAGCAGTTGCAAGGGGAAATATATTCTAACTGTAAAGGCTCCGAAATCCGATTTCAAAATCATAATTAAAGCATTGGTCGTATCAAGTTTGGCTCATTTGTTACCTTCACGGCCAATTAAGACGACATTTCTCAATGAAGTAAAGGGTTTGAACCCCCATATGCCAGCCCCAATCGATATGATCATCGGTAGCGACTACCTTCCGTTCATCAATAAAACGGATTGGAAGCCCGAGAGTCTCAATTTGGCTGGTATCTTTCAGGGCCAGCAGATTCTGAAAAAGTTAACGCATTTTCAACGACAGTGTCTGCATCCGAGGCCTTAGTTCTACACAAGCAGCTAAAAAAGTTTTGGGAGTTAGAGGAAGTAGAGAAACCTCAGGCCGAATCCGATACTGACACATGGTGTGAGAATTTTTATAAATCAACGACTTATCGCCAACATGACGGTCGATATGTAGTTCGACTACCCTTCAAACAGGAATATCCGCACGAAATATTCCCGGGGTCTTCGCGACACATGGCATTCGCTCAATACGTTCGAATGGAAAAGAATTTAAGGAAAACGCCAGAACTCAAGCAAGAATACGATAAAGTTCTTCGCGAATATGAAGAGTTGAGCCACATGACACTAGTAAATACGAACGAAGAAAACGGTGACCACGTACCAAACTACTTTCTACCCCATCACGCCGTTGTTCGCCCGGAAAGCATGTCCACAAAAGTCCGCGTGGTGTTCAACGCGTCGAAAAAGACTTCTAGTGGACACTCTTTAAACGATGTTCTCCATTCTGGGCCAATTCTGCAACAGGACCTAGTGAAGGTCCTACGAAACTGGCGGTACTATCAATTCGTATTCAACGGCGACATTCAGAAGATGTACCGCCAGATATGTGTCCATGACGACGACCAGAAATTTGAACAAATTTTATTTCGTCCCGCACCCAATAAGCCTGTGCAGAATTTTCGATTACAAACGGTCACATTCGGCGTAAACGCCGCACCTTTCCTCGCGATTAGACCATTATTAGAATTGAGTAAAGACTGTCAACCACTATACCCAAAAGCGTCGCAAATTTTACAACACGAAGTCTATGTCGACGACGTATTATCCGGCGCTCATTCCATCGCGGGTGCCAAAGTCAAACAAGATCAGCTAGTAAAGGCTCTTTCATCCGATGGATTTCCCCTTAAGAAGCTTACTTCCAATAGTAAGGCTCTTTTACAACTCTGGCCCCGGGAAGATCTTCTTGACGAAGAATTTTTAAATATTGAAGATCATAGCGCGATGAAAACACATAAGATGGAATGCGATGACAGATTCATTTTACTATAACGTCAAAGTGAAAAGTTGGGTTGGGATGATGATGCACCACCACCGATTCTGAAAAGATGGTCTTCATTTGCGGAAAATCTGCAAAAAGTGTCCGATGTCAGAATTCAACGATGGATTCAATTTTCGCCTCGCGCATCTGTACAATTTCATGGCTTCAGCGACGCCTCTGAGATGGCTTACTGCGCTGCGGTGTACATACGAGTTCTTGGTATTGACGGCAGCATTCATGTCAATCTTCTTGTTGCGAAAACAAAAGTAGTCCCTATAAAGAAGACTACTATCCCAAATTAGAGCTATGTGGCGCCGAACTGCTCTCGCGCTTTATTCAACAAGTTATAAAAGACGTCGACTTCGAATACGAGCTATTCCTTTGGAGGGACTCGTCAATTGTCCTCAGCTGGCTACAGAAATCGCCTCAGACACTCAAGACCTTCGTGGCCAATCGCGTCAGCGACATACTCAATGTTGTTAATGTTGGTCATTGGAACTATGTTAAGACGGACGAAAATCTGGCTGATCTTGGCTCCCGAGGATGCGCTCCTCAAGATTTATCTTCAAGTCAACTCTGGTGGCATGGGCCTTCGTGACTAACACAACCCCGTGAAATGTTGCCGAAGCCACGTACATTCGAGCCAACAGATTTGGAAGTAAAGCGGGTTGCTACCTTCCATACCATAACCGGCGGAGAAGATATAATTTCAAGATTTTCGTCACTAAATCGCTGTTTACGAGTCCTATGCTATATGTTCAGATTCTATAACGCCTGCAAAAGCAAAATGCTCGCCAGTAGTTGTGTCATACGTCATGAAGAAATTGAATTCGTAAAACATCGTCTCATTGTACTATCACAACAATCCCCATTTCCAAAGGAAATTGAGAATTTACGAAATAAACGACCGTAAACCCATTTATCGACGACACAGGCTTACTACGAGTGGGCGGACGAATAACAAACTCCGGTCTGCGATATGAAGAAGTACACCCAATCATACTGTCAGAGAAATCGAAATTTGCTGATCTTCTCATCGCTTTCACACACCAAATTTTGCTACATTCGGAGCATCATATCATGCTTCGCGCAATCCGACAAGGATATTACATACCCCGAGTAAAAAACTTAATTCGAAAATGTATTCGAAATTGCAAATCATGCACAATTTTCAAGCACCTGTTCCAACATCAACTAATGGCGTCTTTACCAGCAGAGTGGGTCCAATTTTCATTACCTTTTACATACACAGGTGTGGATTTCGCTGGGCCGTTTAATCTGAGCGCCTCCACATTACGAAATGCGAAGATCATGAAGGGCTACGCTGCCGTCTTCGTATGCTTCTCTACAAAAGCTGTTCATTTGGAGGCTTGTTCCGAATTGTCAGCCGATGCTTTTATAGCTACTTTTTCCCGTTTCACAGGCAGGCTAGGACTCCCGAAGACAATTTTTCCGACAATGGTCGAAATTTCGTCGGCGCTAGCTACAAACTTCTCAAAGAGCTTAATGAATTCTTAAAAGCGGCAGAAAGGACCACTGTGGAGAAATATGCGGCCCATGGATTCAACTGGTCATTCATCCCACCATATGCTCCCCACATGGGAGGATTTGGGAAGCCGCGGTAAAGTCTATGAAGACACATTTAAAGAAAGTTGCGGCCAACAACAATTTCACCTTCGAGGAATTCACCACCATGATAATTAAAATTGAATCGATATTAAATTCGCCACACCTGAAATTTCTCAAGACGTTCCAGAAAACAGGATATCATTACCGAATAGCTGGGAACGACTAAAGGCTCTCCACCGAATCCTCTCGCAACGGCGGAAATCCGAATACATCACCGAACTTCAACGTAGGGCAAAATGGAAATCAACAAAAAATAACATCCAGCCGAACGATGTTGTCGTCGTCAAGGACGACTTGCTACCACCCACCGAATGGCGACTCGGTAGAGTTGTTAAAGTCCACTATGGCAATGATCAAAATGTTAGAGTAGCCGAAATCCTTACACAAAAGGGCACAATAACTCGACCGATAGTTAAATTGTAAATTGCCACCAAGATCTCTGTAGAGTACATTCTTGATGACTCGATTGAAGCGGCTGATGTGACGGTTGTTGAAAAACTCGATGGTCCTACGGATCCTCCAGATAAATCTTCATCATTGTAAGGCTGCATGTGCTGCCTTAAAAGTTCTCCTGATTCAAGAACCATATGTTTATAGAAACAAAATATGTGAATTAAGTACTCCGGGGTTCAAACTATTGCAGTATACTGGTAATGATGGAAATCGAGCCTGTATAATTGCTAAAAACGAGCTAAACTTGTTTCTGCTTCCTTCAATGTGCAATACAGACACTGTCGTTGCCAGTTTAGAATTAGCCAAATGCAAATATTGGGTATCTTCGGTCTACATGGGACATGACAGGGAGATGCCTCCATGTGCCGTTAAGACCTTAGTGGAGGAGTCACAAAAAACAAAGACGAAACTCATTATGCGATGCGAATGCACATCATAGTATATGGAGAAGTAGTGATACTAATGCAAGGGGAGAGTCGCTAATAGAGTTTATTTTGCGTACTAATCTGGTAGTTTGCAACAAGGGAGATGCCCCCAACCTTTGTCATTAAAAACAGACAAGAGGTTTTGGACATCACCTTGGCCTCGCAAGAACTGAATGAAATATCTGAGTGGCAGGTTTTAAGTGAACACAGCTTCTCAGATCATCGATACATCAGTTTCGAATTAGATGTTCATACCACCAAGACCATATTTCCGCCAAATGTTAGGAAAGCTGTTGGAATAGGTATAGGGAATCGTTCAATATAATGGTACCGGAAATACCAGAGACAAATATGAGCACTGTGCGAGATATCGAACACGCAGTGGAGAGGATTACTAAGGCCTTCAACATCTCACTGAAAGCTGCATGCCCTAGAGGGAAGCCAAGGGGGAAAAATCGACCACCATGGTGGTCTACGGAATTAAGTAATATGAGGAAATCCTGCAGGAAGCTCTTTAACAAGGCAAAGTCCACCAGAGCCCCTGAGGACTGGGACGCTTACAAGAAGAATCTGAGAGGATACAAGCAAGAACTGAGAAAGGCTCAGCATAACTCTTGGAATGATTACTGCAGCAGTATTGAGAACACGTCCGAGGCTTCCAGACTACGGAAGGTTCTAGCATCCATCAACTCCACTCCAGGTTTCATTGCAACATCGGAGGGCAATTGTACAACGTCCAGTGAGGAGACGCTGAAGGTACTATTGGACACACATTTTCCTGGAAATCAGAAGGTTGAACCATGTACTGGCGGTGCCACAGTTGCTCAGCGGTCGTTTCCTGACGAGGAAATTGTATCGGAAACTAGGATAAGATGGGCGCTAAATAGCTTTGGACCATTCAAATTCCCCGGACCTGATGGAATTACTCCAGCGGAGTTACAAGCAGTGACTGACAAAATTATCCCCTGGTTGTCGGCGATATATAAAGGATGTATCAACTTATCATATATCCCAGGAAAGTGGAGGGAAACAAAAGTCGTTTTCATACCTAAAGCGGGAAAAGCCTCTCACTCGAAGGCGAAGGATTTCCGACCAATCAGTTTATCCTCATTCCTACTTAAGACTCTGGAGAGGATGATAGATATTTATCTTAGAACTGGCATCGATTCAAGTTTGTTCTCGAAACGACAGCATGCATACTCGAAGGGCAGGTCTACTGAGACCGCATTACATGAACTAGTCAGCTTTATTGAAAGCTCACTATCTGCCAAAGAATACACAATCGGGGCGTTTCTAGACATCGAAGGGGCGTTCAATAATGTCCATCCGAGCTCGATATTAAATGGACTGACAACTCTGAATGTTGATCCATGTATACTAAGGCTGTTAGACGAACTTCTAATGAAGAGACTTATTTCAGCCACACTAGGACAAGCAAACATACAAAGGTATGTGAACAGAGGCTCTCCCCAAGGAGGAGTTCTATCACCTCTTCTTTGGAGTGTTGCTATAAATAACCTTCTGGTTTCCCTAGAAAAAGAAAGGATAAAAGTGGTGGCATACGCAGATGATGTAGCTCTGGCAGTCAGGGGAAAATTCCCATCCACAATCAGAGATATTATTCAGAGGGCCCTCCGGATGACTGAGAAATGGGCGAAAGACAATGGTCTTGGGGTAAATCCTGCAAAGACAGAATTAGTCATGTACTGCAAAGATCGCAAAACTCCCACGGTTAAGCCCATTTCCTTAGGGGGTATTGAAATTCCCTTTGGTGAGTGTGCAAAATACCTTGGCGTTATTTTGGACAGGAAGCTGAACTTTAAGCTTAATATTGAAGAAAGGGCGAGAAAAGCAACTGTAGCTTTGTACTCGTGCAAAAAGGCAATAGGAAAAAAGGGACTAAAACCAAAAATTGTGCATTGGCTATACACGGCAGTGGTTAGACCTATAATGCTATATGGTGTTGTAGTCTGGTGGCCGGCACTTCAGAAACCGACTTGTTTAGATAAAGTTCAGCGTATGGCGTGTTTGTGTATTTCAGGCGCATTCAGCAAGACAGGAACAAATTCCCTTAATGTCATATTGCATCTATTGCCTTTAGACATTTTGGCCAAACAGTCAGCTGCAACAACGGCTGTGCGGTTGCGCGAGCTATCGCTGTGGTCGGAAAAAAGTTACGGTCACAGTTCGGTCCTCAAAATAATGCCAGATGTGCCTAACGTAGTGGATTACACTTTGGCGAGTCCACTTTTCGACAAAAAGTTTGAGACTCTAATCCCCAACAGTGAGGCGTGGTGCACACAGACCCCGGGGAATAAAGAATATATAGATTTCTACACTGATGGCTCCAAATTGGATGGACAAGTGGGGTTCGGAGTATATTCTAATGATCTGGAACTTCGAATAGCGAAAAGATTACCTAATCACTGTAGTGTTTTCAGGCTGAAATATTAGCAATAAGAGAGGTGGCGAATTGGCTGAGAAGTAATGTTCCAAAAAATGTGGGCATTAATATATACACACAAAAAATTATGACCAAAATTTTTTCAATTAAACACTTAATTGAATTTGGAAACGGATTCAATTAATATGTTAATTGATTCAATTAATTATTTAATCAAATCCGAATAAAAACCAATTAAAAAAATGATTGATATTTGTTACGTTTCCAATTAAAATATTAATTGATTCAATCAATTTGTTAATCAATTCGGAAATAATTTTCAATTACAAACGTGATTGACATTTTTTCCGTTTCCAATTACACATGTGATTGATCCAATCACCTTTGTGATTGAAATTGAATAATTTTGAGCAATGGAAAGAGCGAAAAGAGAACAAGAGAATGGGTATTTACTCAACAAGGTATGATGGAGAGATCAGTCTGTTGAAGTAACTCATAACGAACGGTTGGGTTTTTGTTTTTCGCGTAAATTGAAAAACATGATTGGCGATATTCTGTCTGCGGCATTCAAAATGTGTGTATAAATATTTTGAACGCAACAACAAATCATAGCAAAGGGTTGAAATAAATAAAGTGTGCAACAACAAATGACCACGTGGTAAAGGTTTGAAAAAAATATATGAGAGAACGGATTTGAAATTACCTGTGTTTGTGTTTTGTGGTATTGTAAAAATGGAAAACAATCTACGTTTATTGAAGGTAAGAAATTGTGAAATGTGAATACCGTTTTCCATTGAAGCCTGTTTGCATTAAACGGACTAAAATAATATATATTTTTTTTTCATTTCTTTTAGTGACCAATTTTATTTCGTGAAATTGACCAATCAATCCCATCAACTCCATCATTTTATCAAATATATAAGAATATGTTTGCAATAAAAAAGTGGGTACCGTATTGATCTTTTAAAATTATAAATTTTTTTCACTCCTAGTTTTCTTAAAACCAAGAGCGGTATGGGTTTGTTGGAAGATTCACCTTGAAGTTGCGAAGTGGCGTTGGCATTAAATTGCATTTTTATTTTACCTGCCTTTTTCAGTTTGAACCCAAGTAGAGAGCAGTATATTTGGTATATAAACTAATGAGCTGAATTATGTAATGGTAAAAAAGTTCTTTCTTTTGGATTTAAAAATATGAAAAATATCCGAAAATAATAAAAATATTTATTTTCCATTTATATTTTTTTCTATTTCCAGAATTTGCAAAGTATCATCAATATAATACCAAATATTACATTGCTTTCCCATTATTTTTGTCTTTGCTTGGTTCAAATTTTAATAGACGATTTTAATGTGTGGAAATTTTGGAAAGGAATTGTTACTAAAATTAAATTACCGAGCTCCTTAATACACCTTTTTATGCTAAAAGACTACAACTGCAAAAGAAGATTATAAATCTGCAACGTGGAACTAAGAATTGAACTTGATATTCTATGCAGGTAATATTTAACAAAATTACCTTTTAATTGAACAAAATTAAATTCGAATTATTCTGTTTACTTTCAGAAAAACTAATTTAGCTTACAGTCTGCTGATTTATTGGAAATCTAGCGCATCTACATATTAGAAGGAACATGCTAACATGGTTATTATTATAAGGAAGGTAATGATTTATATAATTTTTTCACCCTATAGTTGTTATTGATAGTAATTGTATTTGTAAGTTATGTTAGAACAAAACACAAATGAAAAGAACCAAATTTATTTGTCTATTGCATAATTAAAAAAATAATAAAATATTAAATATTATAAGAAACACATATTTTCTTTTATTTCAAATAAAACTAAATACGGTTTTGGGGTCGCAATATATAAAATTTTTGATCGAAATTTATAACCAATTTCAATTAATTATTTAATTGAATGAATCAAATAGTTGGTTGATTTTTGTCGCGAAATTAATTAAAATTTTAATTGATTCAATTAAAACTGTGATTGAATTTTATGTTAAAAATCAATCACGTTTTTAATTGATTCAATCACACAATTAATTGATTCCGTTACAAAAGTCAATTAAATTTTTAATTGAAAATTGTGTTGGTTTTCAATCAAAATGGGTGATTGATACTATCATTTTCGTGATTGAAGACATTTCAATTAAAAAAATGATTGAATCCGCGATTTTCGTGATTGAAATCAAAAATTTTTTTTGTGTGTACTCAGACAGTCAACCTGCAATAAAATCCTTGCACTCTGTGTTCCTCAACTCAAAACGGCCATCGACTGCCGCAAATCTCTCAATGAGATGGCTAAGCAGTACAATATTCACCTAATATGGGTGCCTGGCCATAGGAACATACCGGGGAACTGCGAAGCGGATGAGTTGGCAAGGCTAGGGACTACCTTACATATTCCAGGGGAACTAGAATTTGTTGGTATGCCCTAGCTACCTGCAAGCTCGTACTGCATGAGAAGGCTGTTATGATGATAAATGTTCGATAGGAGAATTGCAAGGGTTGTAACGACACCAAGCAAATATGGCCCCATTTCAACTTAAACCGCACACTAGATATGCTAATGTTCCCGAGACGTCAGATATCACTCCTGATATCTGCTATAACGGGTCGCTGCCTGATAGGCGATTTTGCAAAAAATATTGGCGCGAAGTATAATGACTATTGTATGAGCTGTCATGATGCGGAGGAAAAAGAATCAATTAAACACCTCTTGTGCGAGTGTCCTGCATTTTGTGTAAAGCGCAAGCAATTTTTAGGGGCATATAGCTTCAGATTACTGGCGGGTCTGGAAAACGTTAACTTAAGCAGTCTGCTAATGTTTTTGGAACAAATTGGTTGGTTCAGCGAAGAAAAATAATCGAGAAGGTTCAGCGGTTAAAACTAGAAGTGCCCATATGTAATAGGTACTTTTAGTTAATGTTGTATCACAATGGACTGAATAGTCTAAGTGAGCCTGAATCTTAATCGGGCTGCCACTTTAACCTAACCTAACCTAACCTAAATTGTGCATATTACCAACAAATACCGCCCAACACACATACAGTCCACAAATCCACATCGCCTCAAATTAATTACGACAACTACGCGCCTTAATCACCCCCACGAACTACTTAATCATTTGTACGCACTTCTTTCTATTCTTTCTTTCCAGACCACCATGACTAGATGCCACTTATGCAACATCGCACACCAGCTGAAGTGGCGCCGAACTGCTCTCGCGCTTTATTCAACAAGTTATAAAAGACGTCGACTTCGAATACGAGCTATTCCTTTGGAGGGACTCGTCAATTGTCCTCAGCTGGCTACAGAAATCGCCTCAGACACTCAAGACCTTCGTGGCCAATCGCGTCAGCGACATACTCAATGTTGTTAATGTTGGTCATTGGAACTATGTTAAGACGGACGAAAATCTGGCTGATCTTGGCTCCCGAGGATGCGCTCCTCAAGATTTATCTTCAAGTCAACTCTGGTGGCATGGGCCTTCGTGACTAACACAACCCCGTGAAATGTTGCCGAAGCCACGTACATTCGAGCCAACAGATTTGGAAGTAAAGCGGGTTGCTACCTTCCATACCATAACCGGCGGAGAAGATATAATTTCAAGATTTTCGTCACTAAATCGCTGTTTACGAGTCCTATGCTATATGTTCAGATTCTATAACGCCTGCAAAAGCAAAATGCTCGCCAGTAGTTGTGTCATACGTCATGAAGAAATTGAATTCGTAAAACATCGTCTCATTGTACTATCACAACAATCCCCATTTCCAAAGGAAATTGAGAATTTACGAAATAAACGACCGTAAACCCATTTATCGACGACACAGGCTTACTACGAGTGGGCGGACGAATAACAAACTCCGGTCTGCGATATGAAGAAGTACACCCAATCATACTGTCAGAGAAATCGAAATTTGCTGATCTTCTCATCGCTTTCACACACCAAATTTTGCTACATTCGGAGCATCATATCATGCTTCGCGCAATCCGACAAGGATATTACATACCCCGAGTAAAAAACTTAATTCGAAAATGTATTCGAAATTGCAAATCATGCACAATTTTCAAGCACCTGTTCCAACATCAACTAATGGCGTCTTTACCAGCAGAGTGGGTCCAATTTTCATTACCTTTTACATACACAGGTGTGGATTTCGCTGGGCCGTTTAATCTGAGCGCCTCCACATTACGAAATGCGAAGATCATGAAGGGCTACGCTGCCGTCTTCGTATGCTTCTCTACAAAAGCTGTTCATTTGGAGGCTTGTTCCGAATTGTCAGCCGATGCTTTTATAGCTACTTTTTCCCGTTTCACAGGCAGGCTAGGACTCCCGAAGACAATTTTTCCGACAATGGTCGAAATTTCGTCGGCGCTAGCTACAAACTTCTCAAAGAGCTTAATGAATTCTTAAAAGCGGCAGAAAGGACCACTGTGGAGAAATATGCGGCCCATGGATTCAACTGGTCATTCATCCCACCATATGCTCCCCACATGGGAGGATTTGGGAAGCCGCGGTAAAGTCTATGAAGACACATTTAAAGAAAGTTGCGGCCAACAACAATTTCACCTTCGAGGAATTCACCACCATGATAATTAAAATTGAATCGATATTAAATTCGCCACACCTGAAATTTCTCAAGACGTTCCAGAAAACAGGATATCATTACCGAATAGCTGGGAACGACTAAAGGCTCTCCACCGAATCCTCTCGCAACGGCGGAAATCCGAATACATCACCGAACTTCAACGTAGGGCAAAATGGAAATCAACAAAAAATAACATCCAGCCGAACGATGTTGTCGTCGTCAAGGACGACTTGCTACCACCCACCGAATGGCGACTCGGTAGAGTTGTTAAAGTCCACTATGGCAATGATCAAAATGTTAGAGTAGCCGAAATCCTTACACAAAAGGGCACAATAACTCGACCGATAGTTAAATTGTAAATTGCCACCAAGATCTCTGTAGAGTACATTCTTGATGACTCGATTGAAGCGGCTGATGTGACGGTTGTTGAAAAACTCGATGGTCCTACGGATCCTCCAGATAAATCTTCATCATTGTAAGGCTGCATGTGCTGCCTTAAAAGTTCTCCTGATTCAAGAACCATATGTTTATAGAAACAAAATATGTGAATTAAGTACTCCGGGGTTCAAACTATTGCAGTATACTGGTAATGATGGAAATCGAGCCTGTATAATTGCTAAAAACGAGCTAAACTTGTTTCTGCTTCCTTCAATGTGCAATACAGACACTGTCGTTGCCAGTTTAGAATTAGCCAAATGCAAATATTGGGTATCTTCGGTCTACATGGGACATGACAGGGAGATGCCTCCATGTGCCGTTAAGACCTTAGTGGAGGAGTCACAGAAAACAAAGACGAAACTCATTATGCGATGCGAATGCACATCATAGTATATGGAGAAGTAGTGATACTAATGCAAGGGGAGAGTCGCTAATAGAGTTTATTTTGCGTACTAATCTGGTAGTTTGCAACAAGGGAGATGCCCCCAACCTTTGTCATTAAAAACAGACAAGAGGTTTTGGACATCACCTTGGCCTCGCAAGAACTGAATGAAATATCTGAGTGGCAGGTTTTAAGTGAACACAGCTTCTCAGATCATCGATACATCAGTTTCGAATTAGATGTTCATACCACCAAGACCATATTTCCGCCAAATGTTAGGAAAGCTGTTGGAATAGGTATAGGGAATCGTTCAATATAATGGTACCGGAAATACCAGAGACAAATATGAGCACTGTGCGAGATATCGAACACGCAGTGGAGAGGATTACTAAGGCCTTCAACATCTCACTGAAAGCTGCATGCCCTAGAGGGAAGCCAAGGGGGAAAAATCGACCACCATGGTGGTCTACGGAATTAAGTAATATGAGGAAATCCTGCAGGAAGCTCTTTAACAAGGCAAAGTCCACCAGAGCCCCTGAGGACTGGGACGCTTACAAGAAGAATCTGAGAGGATACAAGCAAGAACTGAGAAAGGCTCAGCATAACTCTTGGAATGATTACTGCAGCAGTATTGAGAACACGTCCGAGGCTTCCAGACTACGGAAGGTTCTAGCATCCATCAACTCCACTCCAGGTTTCATTGCAACATCGGAGGGCAATTTTCAACGTCCAGTGAGGAGACGCTGAAGGTACTATTGGACACACATTTTCCTGGAAATCAGAAGGTTGAACCATGTACTGGCGGTGCCACAGTTGCTCAGCGGTCGTTTCCTGACGAGGAAATTGTATCGGAAACTAGGATAAGATGGGCGCTAAATAGCTTTGGACCATTCAAATTCCCCGGACCTGATGGAATTACTCCAGCGGAGTTACAAGCAGTGACTGACAAAATTATCCCCTGGTTGTCGGCGATATATAAAGGATGTATCAACTTATCATATATCCCAGGAAAGTGGAGGGAAACAAAAGTCGTTTTCATACCTAAAGCGGGAAAAGCCTCTCACTCGAAGGCGAAGGATTTCCGACCAATCAGTTTATCCTCATTCCTACTTAAGACTCTGGAGAGGATGATAGATATTTATCTTAGAACTGGCATCGATTCAAGTTTGTTCTCGAAACGACAGCATGCATACTCGAAGGGCAGGTCTACTGAGACCGCATTACATGAACTAGTCAGCTTTATTGAAAGCTCACTATCTGCCAAAGAATACACAATCGGGGCGTTTCTAGACATCGAAGGGGCGTTCAATAATGTCCATCCGAGCTCGATATTAAATGGACTGACAACTCTGAATGTTGATCCATGTATACTAAGGCTGTTAGACGAACTTCTAATGAAGAGACTTATTTCAGCCACACTAGGACAAGCAAACATACAAAGGTATGTGAACAGAGGCTCTCCCCAAGGAGGAGTTCTATCACCTCTTCTTTGGAGTGTTGCTATAAATAACCTTCTGGTTTCCCTAGAAAAAGAAAGGATAAAAGTGGTGGCATACGCAGATGATGTAGCTCTGGCAGTCAGGGGAAAATTCCCATCCACAATCAGAGATATTATTCAGAGGGCCCTCCGGATGACTGAGAAATGGGCGAAAGACAATGGTCTTGGGGTAAATCCTGCAAAGACAGAATTAGTCATGTACTGCAAAGATCGCAAAACTCCCACGGTTAAGCCCATTTCCTTAGGGGGTATTGAAATTCCCTTTGGTGAGTGTGCAAAATACCTTGGCGTTATTTTGGACAGGAAGCTGAACTTTAAGCTTAATATTGAAGAAAGGGCGAGAAAAGCAACTGTAGCTTTGTACTCGTGCAAAAAGGCAATAGGAAAAAAGGGACTAAAACCAAAAATTGTGCATTGGCTATACACGGCAGTGGTTAGACCTATAATGCTATATGGTGTTGTAGTCTGGTGGCCGGCACTTCAGAAACCGACTTGTTTAGATAAAGTTCAGCGTATGGCGTGTTTGTGTATTTCAGGCGCATTCAGCAAGACAGGAACAAATTCCCTTAATGTCATATTGCATCTATTGCCTTTAGACATTTTGGCCAAACAGTCAGCTGCAACAACGGCTGTGCGGTTGCGCGAGCTATCGCTGTGGTCGGAAAAAAGTTACGGTCACAGTTCGGTCCTCAAAATAATGCCAGATGTGCCTAACGTAGTGGATTACACTTTGGCGAGTCCACTTTTCGACAAAAAGTTTGAGACTCTAATCCCCAACAGTGAGGCGTGGTGCACACAGACCCCGGGGAATAAAGAATATATAGATTTCTACACTGATGGCTCCAAATTGGATGGACAAGTGGGGTTCGGAGTATATTCTAATGATCTGGAACTTCGAATAGCGAAAAGATTACCTAATCACTGTAGTGTTTTCAGGCTGAAATATTAGCAATAAGAGAGGTGGCGAATTGGCTGAGAAGTAATGTTCCAAAAAATGTGGGCATTAATATATACACACAAAAAATTATGACCAAAATTTTTTCAATTAAACACTTAATTGAATTTGGAAACGGATTCAATTAATATGTTAATTGATTCAATTAATTATTTAATCAAATCCGAATAAAAACCAATTAAAAAAATGATTGATATTTGTTACGTTTCCAATTAAAATATTAATTGATTCAATCAATTTGTTAATCAATTCGGAAATAATTTTCAATTACAAACGTGATTGACATTTTTTCCGTTTCCAATTACACATGTGATTGATCCAATCACCTTTGTGATTGAAATTGAATAATTTTGAGCAATGGAAAGAGCGAAAAGAGAACAAGAGAATGGGTATTTACTCAACAAGGTATGATGGAGAGATCAGTCTGTTGAAGTAACTCATAACGAACGGTTGGGTTTTTGTTTTTCGCGTAAATTGAAAAACATGATTGGCGATATTCTGTCTGCGGCATTCAAAATGTGTGTATAAATATTTTGAACGCAACAACAAATCATAGCAAAGGGTTGAAATAAATAAAGTGTGCAACAACAAATGACCACGTGGTAAAGGTTTGAAAAAAATATATGAGAGAACGGATTTGAAATTACCTGTGTTTGTGTTTTGTGGTATTGTAAAAATGGAAAACAATCTACGTTTATTGAAGGTAAGAAATTGTGAAATGTGAATACCGTTTTCCATTGAAGCCTGTTTGCATTAAACGGACTAAAATAATATATATTTTTTTTTCATTTCTTTTAGTGACCAATTTTATTTCGTGAAATTGACCAATCAATCCCATCAACTCCATCATTTTATCAAATATATAAGAATATGTTTGCAATAAAAAAGTGGGTACCGTATTGATCTTTTAAAATTATAAATTTTTTTCACTCCTAGTTTTCTTAAAACCAAGAGCGGTATGGGTTTGTTGGAAGATTCACCTTGATGTTGCGAAGTGGCGTTGGCATTAAATTGCATTTTTATTTTACCTGCCTTTTTCAGTTTGAACCCAAGTAGAGAGCAGTATATTTGGTATATAAACTAATGAGCTGAATTATGTAATGGTAAAAAAGTTCTTTCTTTTGGATTTAAAAATATGAAAAATATCCGAAAATAATAAAAATATTTATTTTCCATTTATATTTTTTTCTATTTCCAGAATTTGCAAAGTATCATCAATATAATACCAAATATTACATTGCTTTCCCATTATTTTTGTCTTTGCTTGGTTCAAATTTTAATAGACGATTTTAATGTGTGGAAATTTTGGAAAGGAATTGTTACTAAAATTAAATTACCGAGCTCCTTAATACACCTTTTTATGCTAAAAGACTACAACTGCAAAAGAAGATTATAAATCTGCAACGTGGAACTAAGAATTGAACTTGATATTCTATGCAGGTAATATTTAACAAAATTACCTTTTAATTGAACAAAATTAAATTCGAATTATTCTGTTTACTTTCAGAAAAACTAATTTAGCTTACAGTCTGCTGATTTATTGGAAATCTAGCGCATCTACATATTAGAAGGAACATGCTAACATGGTTATTATTATAAGGAAGGTAATGATTTATATAATTTTTTCACCCTATAGTTGTTATTGATAGTAATTGTATTTGTAAGTTATGTTAGAACAAAACACAAATGAAAAGAACCAAATTTATTTGTCTATTGCATAATTAAAAAAATAATAAAATATTAAATATTATAAGAAACACATATTTTCTTTTATTTCAAATAAAACTAAATACGGTTTTGGGGTCGCAATATATAAAATTTTTGATCGAAATTTATAACCAATTTCAATTAATTATTTAATTGAATGAATCAAATAGTTGGTTGATTTTTGTCGCGAAATTAATTAAAATTTTAATTGATTCAATTAAAACTGTGATTGAATTTTATGTTAAAAATCAATCACGTTTTTAATTGATTCAATCACACAATTAATTGATTCCGTTACAAAAGTCAATTAAATTTTTAATTGAAAATTGTGTTGGTTTTCAATCAAAATGGGTGATTGATACTATCATTTTCGTGATTGAAGACATTTCAATTAAAAAAATGATTGAATCCGCGATTTTCGTGATTGAAATCAAAAATTTTTTTTGTGTGTACTCAGACAGTCAACCTGCAATAAAATCCTTGCACTCTGTGTTCCTCAACTCAAAACGGCCATCGACTGCCGCAAATCTCTCAATGAGATGGCTAAGCAGTACAATATTCACCTAATATGGGTGCCTGGCCATAGGAACATACCGGGGAACTGCGAAGCGGATGAGTTGGCAAGGCTAGGGACTACCTTACATATTCCAGGGGAACTAGAATTTGTTGGTATGCCCTAGCTACCTGCAAGCTCGTACTGCATGAGAAGGCTGTTATGATGATAAATGTTCGATAGGAGAATTGCAAGGGTTGTAACGACACCAAGCAAATATGGCCCCATTTCAACTTAAACCGCACACTAGATATGCTAATGTTCCCGAGACGTCAGATATCACTCCTGATATCTGCTATAACGGGTCGCTGCCTGATAGGCGATTTTGCAAAAAATATTGGCGCGAAGTATAATGACTATTGTATGAGCTGTCATGATGCGGAGGAAAAAGAATCAATTAAACACCTCTTGTGCGAGTGTCCTGCATTTTGTGTAAAGCGCAAGCAATTTTTAGGGGCATATAGCTTCAGATTACTGGCGGGTCTGGAAAACGTTAACTTAAGCAGTCTGCTAATGTTTTTGGAACAAATTGGTTGGTTCAGCGAAGAAAAATAATCGAGAAGGTTCAGCGGTTAAAACTAGAAGTGCCCATATGTAATAGGTACTTTTAGTTAATGTTGTATCACAATGGACTGAATAGTCTAAGTGAGCCTGAATCTTAATCGGGCTGCCACTTTAACCTAACCTAACCTAACCTAAATTGTGCATATTACCAACAAATACCGCCCAACACACATACAGTCCACAAATCCACATCGCCTCAAATTAATTACGACAACTACGCGCCTTAATCACCCCCACGAACTACTTAATCATTTGTACGCACTTCTTTCTATTCTTTCTTTCCAGACCACCATGACTAGATGCCACTTATGCAACATCGCACACCAGCTGAAGTACTGCAAATTCTTCCTGGCACTTCATGTCTATCTACGCTGGCGAACTTTGGAGAAGAACAAAATTTGCACGAACTGCCACGCGCAAACCCACACCGCCGATGGTTATTTGAGTCTATATCGATGCCGATGCTGTGGTGCTAAGCATCATTCTCTCCTTCATGTTCACCCAGCCGGTTACGAAGAAAAACAGGCTAAAGTCCTCGCGGCAACCGACGACCGTCGCCCAAAAGCAAAAAATTGATACCGTCTATTAAATCCAGAAACGCCAATTCAAGTCGCTCCATTGATACGCAATTTCCATAACGAGAACGAAATCGCCATAATTCTGGGTAGCTATTCATGGGAGAAGTTGAAGAAGCCAGCCGTGATTAAGCAAGACACATCTCTACCGATTGCACAAGCCAGTTTGTTCGAATGGGTAGTCTCAGGCACCTGGGTGGGCTGCGCATGCCTACAACATGAAGGCCGCGATCCCATAACACTCCCAGGCTGAGGCGGGAATTTGATTCATTTGATTCAATTTAAATTTATATTTTTATCTTATATAACTAATTTATTGAAATTATATTGATTTTCAGACTTTTTTTATTTAATAATGTTTTACTTTCAATCTTACATGAACATCATTCTCTTTTTGTTGCTTCAAATTTGAGTTTATCAGATTTCATTTTTTGTTACATTTATCCTTATTATTTTTCCTTTTCTTCATATTGTTTCGTTAAAATGTACCGTGTTAACGGAATTTGTGAAAAGAAATGAATTCCTTTTCTTTAAGTTAGTTACCGTTGAAATGTTATTAGATATGAATATCCATATCTAAATCTGAACCGACTTTTTCCAAAATCAATAGGGTTCTATTCTGGGCCAACACACACACACCTGTGCCAAATTTGAAATTCGTTCTACATGGGACATGATAGGGAGATGCCTCCATGTGCCGTTAACACTTTAGTTAAGGAGTCATTGAAAACAAAGATAAAACTCATTATGAGATGCAATGCACATGCACATCATAGTATATGGGGAAGTGGTGACATTAATACAAAAGGAGAGTCCTAGAGTTTATTTTGCATACTAATTTGGTAGTTTGCAATAAGGGAGATGCCCCAACCTTTGTCACTAAAAACAGGCAAGAGGTTTTGGACGTCACCTTGGCCTCGTAAGAACTGAATGAAATGATATCTGATTGGCAGGTTTTAAGTGAACATAGCTTCTCAGATCATCGATACATCAGTTTCAAATTAGATGTTCATACCACCAAGACCATATTTCCGCCAAATGTTAGGAAAGCTGTTGGAATAGGTATAGGGAATCGTTCAATATGATGGTACCGGAAATACCAGAGACAAATATGAGCACTGTGCGAGATATCGAACACGCAGTGGAGAGGATTACTAAGGCCTTCAACATTTCACTGAAAGCTGCATGCCCTAGAGGGAAGCCAAGGGGGAAAAATCGACCACCATGGTGGCCTACGGAGTTAAGTAATATGAGGAACTCCTGCAGGGAGCTCTTTAACAAAGCAAAGTCCACCAGAGCTCCTGAGGATTGGGACGCTTTCAAGGAATGTTTACTGCAGCAGTATTGAAAATACGTACGAGGCTTCCAGACTTCGGAAGGTACTAGCATCCACTAACTCTGCTCCAGGTTTCATTAAAACATCGGAGGGCAATTGGACAACGTCCAGTGAGGAGACGCTGGAGGTACTATTGGACACACATTTTCCTGGAAATCAGATGGTCGAACCATGTTCTGGCGGTGCCACAGGGGCTCAGCGGTCGTTTCCTATCGAGGAAATTGTACCGAAATCTAGAATAAAATGGGCCTTAAATAGCTTTAGACCATTCAAATCCCCCGGACCTGATGGAATTATTCCGGTGGAGTTACAAGCAGTAACTGACAAAATCATCCCCTGGTTGTCGGCGATATATATAGAATGTATCAACTTAGCATATATCCCAGGAAAGTGGTGGGAAACAAAAGTCGTTTTCACACCTAAAGCGGGAAAAGCATCTCACTCGAGTACGAAGGATTTCCGACCAATCAGCTTATCTTCATTCCTACTTAAATCTCTGGAAAGGATGATAGATATTTATCTTAGAACTAGCGTCGATTCAAGTTTGCTCTCGAAACGACAGCATGCATACTCGAAGGGCAGGTCTACTGAGACCGCATTACATGAACTAGTCAGCTTTATTGAAAGCTCACTATCTGCCAAAGAATACACAATCGTGGCTTTCTAGACATCAAAGGGGCGTTCAACAACATCCATCCGAGCTCGATTTTAAATGGACTGACAACTCTGAATGTTGGTCCAGGTATACTTAGGCTGTTAGACGAACTTCTAACAAAGAGACGTATTTCAGCCACACTAGGACAAGCAAACATACAAAGGTATGTGAACAGAGGCACTTCCCAAGGAGGAGTTCTATCACCTCTCCTTTGGAATGTTGCTATAAACGACCTTCTGGTTTCCCTAGAAAAAGAAAGGATAAAAGTGGTGGCATACGCAGATGATGTGGCGCTAGCAGTCAGGGGAAAATTCCCATCCACAATCAGAGATATTATACAGAGAGCCTTCCGGATGACTGAGAAATGGGCGAAAGATAATGGTCATGGGGTAAATCCTGCCAAGACAGAAGTAGTAGAAGTAGTTAAGCCCATATCCTTAGGGGGTATTGAAATTCCCTTTGGTGAGTGTGCAAAATACCTTGGCGTTATTTTGGACAGGAAGCTGAACTTTAAGCTTAATATTCAAGAAAGGACGAGAAAAGCTTTGTACTCGTGCAAAAAGGCAATAGGAAAAAAGTGGGGCGTAAAACCAAAAACTGCGCTATACACAGCAGTGGTTAGACCTATAATGCTATATGGTGTCGTAGTCTGATGGCCCGCACTTCACCAGCCGACAAATTTAGACAAAGTTCAGCGTATGGCGTGCTTGTGTACCTCAGGCGCATTCAGCTGCATCTATTGCCTTTAGACATTTTGGCAAAACATTCAGCTGCAACAACGGCTGTGTGGTTGCGCGAGCTATCGCTGTGGTCGGAAAAAATGTACGGTCACAGTTCGGTCCCCAAAATAATGCCAGATATGCCTAACGTGTGGATTATACTTTGGCGACACCACTTTTCGGCAAAAAGTTTGAAACTCTAATTCCCAACAGTGAGGCGTGGTGCATACAGGCCCCGGGGAATAAACGATATATATTTTCTACACTGATGGCTCCAAATTAGATGGACAAGTGGGTTTCGGAGTATAATCTAAAGATCTGGAACTTCGAATAGGGAAAAGATTACCTAGTCACTGTAGTGTTTTTCAAGCTAAAATATTAGCAATAAGAGAGGTGGCGTATTGGCTGAGAAGTAATGTTCCAAAAAATGTTAGCATTAATATACACTAATGGTGTTTTCTTTTCCGAAAAAAGTGCTTTGCCTTCATTTTGTCAGTACAGAATGCGCATTTTTAAAATGTTGCCAGCAACCTAAAAAATGCTGTCGTTTCAGCGAGCAGAAAAGAATTCAAAAAAGGAAACAGGGCAATCGCAGCACTCTCGTTTGTCGGCGGTGCTGAAAATGCCCGCACTTTGCCTCTATGCGTGGCGCTATTTTAACAAAAGAATTCGAAGCCTTTACGCACTTTTGCCTGTTTTTTTAGAAAAGAACCTAAAAAGTCCATTTTCCGGGCAAAATGCAAAAAAAGTGCGCATTTTATACAAGAAAAGAAAACGCCATAAGACAGTCAACCTGCAATAAAATCCTTGGACTCTGTGTTCCTTAACTCGAAAACGGCCATCGACTGCCGCAAATCTCTCAATGAGATGGCTGAGCAGCACAATATTCACCTAATATGGGCGCCTGGCCATAGGAACATACCGGGGAACTGCGAAGCGGATGAGTTGGCGAGGCTAGGGACTACCTTACATATTCCAGGTGAACTAGAATCTGTTGATATGCCCCTGGCTACTTGTAAGCTCATACTGCGTAAGAAGGCTGTTATGATGACAAATGTTCGATGGGAGAATTGCAGGGGTTGTAACGACACCAAACAAATATGGCCCCATTTAAACTTAAACCCCACATTAGATATGCTAGAGTTCTCGAGACGTCAGATATCACTCCTGATATCTGCTATAACGGGTCGCTGCCTGATAGGCGATTTTGCAAAAACTATTGGCGCGAAGTATAATGACTATTGTATGAGCTGTCATGATGTGGAGGAAAAGGAATCAATTAAACATCTTGTATGTTTATAAGTGTTTGAACAATATTGGACATCATACAATCTCCTTCACAAGAAATCAAACTTCATTCAATACTCGAAACAACCAGCAACTGAGAGTAGCGTTATGCCGTACGGAAAGGACGAAGCAACGTATTGATTTTTCAGGTACCCAAGAATATAATAACTTACCGCTACATGTAAAATCTTGCACTAGTCTCGCAACCTTCACCCAGAAAAAGTGGCCCCTTCTTTAAGTTAAAATGAACTAATTGTGAAGAAAGTTGAACTTCGAATAGCGCCAAAGACATTTTTATTTTTTTGAACGATGTGATTTTCATTGAAATTAGGTAGAATGCATTCCATATATTAGTTAACATTTTCCTATATTTATGTACCACTACACTACAGAATGAAAAAATTTAACTGAATTGAATTCATATATGGAATGATTTTATTGAACTTTTTTCATTCATTGGGACAAATCTTTCATATTTGTGGTAAACCTTTATACTTCAAACTTAGAACTGCTTACCTTCGTTTTTAAATACAATTTTATTTATTTATATAGGCAAATTTTTCTTCAATAAAATACACGTTTTATTAGTATATTAAATATATTTATTAAGAATCAACAGCATCGACTGGCCTTGAAATATTAGTTTATTATTCCACTATTTCCAATATCCATGTAATATCATCAACTGTAAAACGCATTTTTCCTTCTTCTTGTACACACAAAAAATTTTTTTTTGATTTCAATCACGAAAATCGCGGATTCAATCATTTTTTTAATTGAAATGTCTTCAATCACGAAAATGATAGTATCAATCACCCATTTTGATTGAAAACCAACACGATTTTCAATTAAAAATTTAATTGACTTTTGTCACGGAATCAATTAAATATGTGATTTAATCAATTAAAAACGTGATTGATTTTTAACATAAAATTCAATCACAGTTTTAATTGAATCAATTAAAATTTTAATTAATTTCGCGACAAAAATCAATCAACTATTTGATTCATTCAATTAAATAATTAATTGAAATTGGCTATAAATTTCAATCAAAAAATTTATATATTGCGACCCCAAAATCATATTTAATTTTATTTGAAACAAAAGAAAATATGTGTTTCTTATAAAATATATTTAATATTTTATTATTTTTTGAATTATGCAATAGACAAATAAATTTGGTTCTTGTCATTTGTGGTTTGTTCTAACATAACTTACAAATACAATTACATAAATTATATAAATCATTATCTTCCTTATAATAATAACCATGTTAGCATGGTCCTTCTAATATGTAGATGCGCCTAGAATTCCAATAAATCAGCAGCCTGTAAGCTAAATTAGTTTTTCTGAAAGTAAACAGAATAATTCGAATTTAATTTTGCTCAATTAAAAGTTAGTTTTGTTAAACATTACCTGCATAGAATATCAAGTTCAATTCTTAGTTCCAGGTTGCAGATTTATAATCTTCTTTTGCAATTGTAGTCTTTTAGCATAAAAAGGTGTATTAAGGAGCTCGGTAATTTAATTTTAGTAACAATTCCTTTCCAAAATTTCCGCACATTGAAATCGTCTATTAAAATTTGAAACAAATCATAGACAAAAATAATGGGAAAGAAATGTAATATTTAGTATTATATTGATGATACTTTGCAAATTCTAAAAATAGAAAAAATATATAAATGGGAAATACATATTTTTATTATTTTCGGATATTTTTCATATTTTTAAATCCAAAAGAAAGAACTTTTTTACCATTACATAACTCAGCTCATTAGTTTATATATCAGATATACTGCTCTCTACTTGGGTTCAAACTGAAAAAGGCAGGTAAAACAAAAATACAATTTAATGCCAACGCCACTTCGCAACTTCAAGGTGAATCTTCCAACAAACCCATACCGCTCTTGGTTTTAAGAAAACTAGGAGTGAAAAAATTATAATTTTAAAAGATCAATACGGTACCCACTTTTCTGTTGCAAACATATTCTTACATATTTGATAAAATGAAGTAAACTTGGTTACTAAAAGAAATGAATAAATAATATATTATTTTAATGAGTTTAATGTAAACAGGCTTCAATGGAAAACGGTATTCACATTTCACAATTTCTTACCTTCAATAAACGTAGATTGTTTTCCATTTTTACAATACCACAAAACACAAACACAGGTAATTTGAAATGCGTTCTCTCATATATTTTTTCAAACCTTTACCACGTGGCCATTTGTTGTTGCACATTTTATTTATTTCAACCCTTTGCTATGATTTGTTGTTGCGTTCAAAATATTTATGTACACATTTTCAATGCAGCAGACAGAATGTCGCCAATCATGTTTTTCAATTTACGCGAAAAACAAAAACCCAACCGTTCGTTACAAGTTACTTCTACAGACTGATCTCTCTATCATACATTGTTAAATACCCATTCTCTTGATCTCTTTTCGCTCTTTCCATTGCTCAAAATTATTCAATTTCAATCACAAAGGTGATTGGATCAATCACATGTGTAATTGGAAACGGAAAAAATTTCAATCACGTTTGTAATTGAAAAATATTTCCGAATTGATTAACAAATTGATTGAATCAATTAATATTTTGATTGGAAACGTAACAAATATTAATCATTTTTTTAATTGGGTTTTATTCGGATTTGATTAAATAATTAATTGAATCAATTAACATATTAATTGAATCCGTTTCCAAATTCAATTAAGTGTTTAATTGAAAAAATGTTGGTGATAATTTTTTGTGTGTACCTTTCACTTTTAATAAGTTGCTGCGTAACGAGTTTGTCCTCCTTTCACAATTTCAATACCTACAAATATAAAAAATCATAAACCAAATTTTTCACAAAAGGTTAGCGTCACTGAATGTTACCTGTTAATTGAAGATTCCAAAATGAAGACGAATGAAGGGGTTGTTATTCTGTTTTCTTTCTTTATACACCATCACGAATATAATTTTTTCTCACTAATTTAAAATAACAAATATTTCATATATTTTATTTGTTATATTATTTTACATTATTTTTATATTATTTTCTAACAATCCCTCCGTATACCATAACAACGCGATTCAAACTAGAAAAACAACCCACGCGCAAACATATCGATTACATGGATGACAGGTATCGATTACAGGTAGATAAAAGAAATATAGGAACATTTCCTATATTCTAACAAGTGTGTTTCCTTAAGTTTTGAAAGGATTGAATACTCTTCTTCTATGCCAAGAGTTATTCGTATGTATGATAAGCTTTCTATAATAAAGAAAGTCAGAATTATCATTTTATAAGAAATTTTACTAAATTTGAGGAAACTTGATTTTAGTTCATATTTTGTTTATTTTTACGAATGCTTTGTTATCAGTAGTAAATTCGTATACCCAGCGAAGAAAACAGTATTAGTAGAATTCCATGCCTTATTCTAGTTAATGAACTATTCCTAACTGCTTTCAGTTTAGGATTTTTCTACTGAAGCAAGTAAATTGTATTATTTTAAACAAAAATTTAACTTAATGGAAATAAATTGGCTAAACTAAATTGATGAACATTTTTTCCTTTAGTTCCGAAGGCACTTTTTTCTTGGTGTTTAAAATGCTATTAAAAGTGTTTGTCTTATCAAATTTTGAAGATTTACTACTTTAATTTATAATATTTATTTGCTTCTGGTATACATTTAGAGATAAATTTGTAGATGATTATTTTGTAATGTTTATACTTTAGGGATCTTATAGTGGAAAATAAAGCCTGATGGCGCTGAGGCGTTCATTTAATTTGAAATGTATTTACAATGAATTAATAAAAGAAATAAAAAACTTAATAAGTGCATTCACAATTAGTAGCCAAAACGTCCGACTGCGACCTCCCACCCCTTTTACCGTCTATCAAGCCTGTAGCCATTGTTTTTCCTCTATGCTCAAAAATTACTTGAGGAAAAACCCTATCTTCGACGTCCGTCCGTCCGTTTAGTTAATACTGTCCATGTGTCGTCTCAATCAGCTCCACCACACCTACTCAAATACAACACCTTATATCTTACAATTGCTCTACTCCATCATTTTCCTTTCCATACATTTCTAAACAAGAGATTTATTTTATAATTTAATGTAGATGTATTGTTTTCCATATTACTTACATAAATTCATTCATTCGTTCACTACTTTATTCAGAAGCTAAATAATAAAATCTATATAGTTAAAATTACAATTATACATTTTAATAGGTTTCCAATAAAGTAAAACGCACGTCTTCACTGTTCGGTTACAACTTTATTACTGACTTGTAGCAATAAGCTCTACCATGATGTATGTTACAATGTTCCCTTATAGTTTAGCTTAGAAAGAGACGAATGTTGATATACCTAGTACTAAACCCTTAAGGTGGGTATTAAGTTCGAGTTTAGCCGCTAAAAACGTCATTTTTTCACGATTACTTTTCTTTAATAATCCATTTTAAGGAATACAAACTTTGTGAAAATTTGCTTTGGGCTTTTCCCCATCAAGTTATAATAAAATTTGCAACAAATCTGTATAATTTCATGCATTTTTCTTACTGATTTAGTTTTCACTTTAGCGATTTTAGCGGCTAAACTCGAACTTAATACTCACCTTTAAGTGAAAATGAGAGACTCTATGATCTTTATATACGGTAAACGGGAGACTATATATGCTTAAATCTAGTTCTATGTGTTTAGAGTAAATATATATACGTACAGTAAAGAACAGAAATATAAGTATATGCTCTTAAAATATATCAACCTAAGCTATCGGCTTCAATTCGGCCATCCTGACAATTGAGAGCCCCTGATCTCTATTATAAGCTACAACTGTTCAACCAAGGGCGCATATTGTGCACGGCCCACACGTCTTTATATGGATTTCTAGATTGTTGAAACCCTTCTACATCTTCCAATAAATACCTATCATTCTCCAAAACTTTTGATACTCTGTATGGACCTCTATACTTTGGCAATAATTTTCTACCTACCCCCGTATTTGAGTCAAAGTTTTTGACCATCACATCATCGTTCACCGAATATTGTGTGCCCTTCCTTCTTTTCTCATTAGCATATCGCTCATTGTTTCCCTGAACAGTCTTTTGTTTATCCGCCCCCTTTCTCTAATAACTAAATGTCGCTCAGTATTCTCTCTTTCATTTTCCTTTGATCTGTTCTCCACACGTTTGTATCTATCATTGAACACTGTCCCACTACTGGAATCATATACCTCTTTCTCATACTCATTTTGTCTATCATTTGTAACCAAATCATCTATGGGGTCATCTACCGCGCGTTGTCTCACACCAAATAACATTCTACTCGGATGTCCTCCAATAGTCCTGTGTCGACTAGCTTCGCTATCATCGGGAAGAGGCTTCTATTCACCCTCTCCACCTGCCCGTTTGCCTGTGGAGACCCAGTCGCTATTCGTATATGTGTTAGTCGTTTTCGTCGCGTAAAGTCTCACAAACTTCGTCCCTGCGTCCACAACAAGAAAAATATATTTCAACGACCGACTTTTATCTACAGGGCCATAGTGATCTATATGTATAGTCTCGAAAGGTACAGTACTTTCGGGATATTATGTAAAAATCCCTCCTACTTCCCGCCCTTAGACGAGAATGATATACATTTCAAGCAATTCCTCAGATGATCTTTTGCCTTTTTTCGCAAACGCGGAAGCCAATGTACGTCACTGTGCGGACGTATATTTAATCGCTCTACCACTTTTATTGAAAATCTACTGAAAGTACTGTGTTTTAAATTGCTAACTGTGCTAAAATAAACATAAGAAGTTTTGCTTCATCGAATGGTGTATTGTGATTGACACTTCGTTCGGATTTAGCTGCATTATTTATTTATAAAAAGTTTATACAGCAAAGCTAAGTAAAGGGTGATTTGTTAAGAGCTTGATAACTTTTTTTTTTTTAAAAAACGCATAAAATTTGCAAAATCTCATCGGTTCTTTATTTGAAACGTTAGATTGGTCCATGACATTTACTTTTTGAAGATAATTTCATTTAAATGTTGACCGCGGCTGCGTCTTAGGTGGTCCATTCGGAAAGTCCAATTTTGGGCAACTTTTTCGAGCATTTCGGCCGGAATAGCCCGAATTTCTTCGGAAATGTTGTCTTCCAAAGCTGGAATAGTTGCTGGCTTATTTCTGTAGACTTTAGACTTGACGTAGCCCCACAAAAAATAGTCTAAAGGCGTCAAATCGCATGATCTTGGTGGCCAACTTACCGGTCCATTTCTTGAGATGAATTGTTCTCCGAAGTTTTCCCTCAAAATGGCCATAGAATCGCGAGCTGTGTGGCATGTAGCGCCATCTTGTTGAAACCACATGTCAACCAAGTTCAGTTCTTCCATTTTTGGCAACAAAAAGTTTGTTAGCATCGAACGATAGTGATCGCCATTCACCGTAACGTTGCGTCCAACAGCATCTTTGAAAAAATACGGTCCAATGATTCCACCAGCGTACAAACCACACCAAACAGTGCATTTTTCGGGATGCATGGGCAGTTCTTGAACGACTTCTGGTTGCTCTTCACTCCAAATGCGGCAATTTTGCTTATTTACGTAGCCATTCAACCAGAAATGAGCCTCATCGCTGAACAAAATTTGTCGATAAAAAAGCGCGAAACACATTTCGAACCGAACACTGATTTTGGTAATAAAATTCAATGATTTGCAAGCGTTGCTCGTTAGTAAGTCTATTCATGATGAAATGTCAAAGCATACTGAGCATCTTTCTCTTTGACACCATGTCTGAAATCCCACGTGATCTGTCAAATACTAATGCATGAAAATCCTAACCTCAAAAGAATCACCCTTTATATTGTGTTCTTTTTTGTTGTGTTCCTTGTTATAACTACAAAGAGAAGAAGAATCATAAGCAGTGAGAAACAAAAACATTAACCAGCTGATTTTATTATCACCACCAAAAAGAAAAGCTTTTTGGTTGTTGTCTACAATTATTCACCACACCGAAGATATACACCTCTGTGATCAATAAGCTTTTGGTTGTTATCTACACTAACTGTTTAAACTCAACATTTAAATATATTCACCTCTTTGTTCAGTATTGTTATCCCTGTCGGAAATACTTTCGAAATGATTTGTGCAAAAAATTGCAAAAATAATAAATTAGGTGAACCCGTTGTATCATGTTGGTTGTGTTACACTACATTTCATGGTAAATGTGTTGGTATTTCTGCTCGTACAGCGGATAATCTCCTTGAAGATAAGGGCCTTCGATGGTGTTGTAGTAAGTGCAAAATTTATGATGTAGAATTTTATTCTTTTTTCGAAAATACTCGTGATGAATTTGCCCGTATAGCCAATGATCTTTCTTCACTAATGGAAAAGTTCTATACATATAAAGAAATGTTTGATAAAGCTTCGTGCTTGGAAAAGCTTCTGCAATCTCCATCTGACTCCCTACGAAAAAGAAAGAAACCTCAACATGTTAATGATAGTACTGATGCCCCGATTGATGCAGTTATTTCACCAAATTCTAATAACAATCTGCTACAAACTCCTTCTTTGCTAACCCTCGAGAAAGATAGAAATATATATAATAACTGTAAACGATAATAATCAGCCCAGTTCTATAGCAACATTAGGGTCCAAGGAACAACTGTTGGAACCCAATATTTACTATTCGCCATTGAATTCGCCTACAACACTGGATCCAGGATCTCGTTTAAAAGTTGTGACTCCCTAAAAAAACTATATTTGCTGCCCGTTTTGCACCGGATACAACCTCGGAAGACATATCGGCATACATCAAATGGAAGTTAAATAATAATGCTGAAATTAAAGTACATAAATTTACGTATGCTGAAAGACGAAGAAAATCGTCGTTTAAGATATTGGTGCCTGAGGATCTCTTTGATAAAATTTTAGACCCTGGTTTTTGGCCTCCTAAAGCGTTTATTAAGGAGTATATTTATCGAGATGTAGAAGAAACTAGTAACTCGTTTACCGACTGTTCCTATTACTGGATCAAAAAACTAACTGCCCACAAATCTGAAAACGAATTATCATTGATTTATCAAAACGTTCGAGGGCTGAATACTAAATTGCACAACCTATATGTTGACAGTTTTGGCTTCAACTATCAAATCATTGATTTTTCTGAAACCTGGCTTCACAAACTTCGTCCCTGCGTCCACAACAAGAAAAATATATTTCAACGACCGACTTTTATCTACAGGGCTATAGTGATCTATATGTATAGTCTCGAAAGGTACAGTACTTTCGGGATATTATGTAATTAGAATTTGGTGAAATAACTGCATTAGAATTTGGTGAAATAACTGCATCAATCGGGACATCAGTACTATCATTAACATGTTGAGGTTTCTTTCTTTTTCGTAGGGAGTCAGATGGAGATTGTAGAAGCTTTTCCAAGCACGAAGCTTTATCAAACATTTCTTTATATGTATAGAACTTTTCCATTAGTGAAGAAAGATCATTGGCTATACGGGCAAATTCATCACGAGTATTTTTACATAATATGTACAGTACTTTCGGAATATTATGTAAAAATACTCGTGATGAATTTGCCCGTGTAGCCAATGATCTTTCTTCACTAATGGAAAAGTTCTATACATATAAAGAAATGTTTGATAAAGCTTCGTGCTTGGAAAAGCTTCTACAATCTCCATCTGACTCCCTACGAAAAAGAAAGAAACCTCAACATGTTAATGATAGTACTGATGCCCCGATTGATGCAGTTATTTCACCAAATTCTAATAACAATCTGCTACTAACTCCTTCTTTGCTAACCCTCGAGAAAGGTAGAAATATATATAATAACTGTAAACGATAATAATCATCCCAGTTCTATAGCAACATTAGGGTCCAAGGAACAACTGTTGGAACCCAATATTTACTATTCGCCATTGAATTCGCCTACAACACTGGATCCAGGATCTCGTTTAAAAGTTGTGACTCCCAAAAAAACTATATTTGCTGACCGTTTGTCACCGGATACAACCTCGGAAGACATATCGGCATACATCAAATGGAAGTTAAATAATAATGCTGAAATTAAAGTACATAAATTTACGTATGCTGAAAGACGAAGAAAATCGTCGTTTAAGATATTGGTGCCTGAGGATCTCTTTGATAAAATTTTAGACCCTGGTTTTTGGCCTCCTAAAGCGTTTATTAAGGAGTATATTTATCGAGATGTAGAAGAAACTAATAACTCGTTTACCGACTGTTCCTATTACTGGATCAAAAAACTAACTGCCCACAAATCTGAAAACGAATTATCATTGATTTATCAAAACGTTCGAGGGCTGAATACTAAATTGCACAACCTATATGTTGATAGTTTTGGCTTCAACTATCAAATCATTGATTTTTCTGAAACCTGGCTTCAAGATAATGTTCTAGACTCTGATGTGATCGTGTGGATAAGTCTAAGAAAACTGAAGGAGGCGTTCTTATTGCAGTTTCTTCTGAATATCCTTCTGAATTAATCTCGAATGAGTTAAATGATATTGAATTTGTAGCAGTTAAAGTTCGTTTGAATAGGAACTACATGTTTGTTTCATGTTCATATATTCCACCCTCTTCAAATGAAGATCTATATAGTAAACATGCAAATGCTATTTTATATGTCTTTCAAAAATCTAGCTGTATGAATTTACTTATTGCCCTCGGTGATTTCAATTTACCATCACTTAAATGGAATCAATCCTTAAGGTGGGTATTAAGTTCGAGTTTAGCCGCTAAAACGTCATTTTTTCACGATTACTTTTATTTAATAATCCATTTTAAGGAATACAAATTTTATGAAAATTTGCTTTGGGATTTTCCCCATCAAATTATAATAAAATTTGCAACAAATATGTATAATTTCATGCATTTTTCTTACTGATTTAGTTTTCACTTTAGCGATTTTAGCGGCTAAACTCGAACTTAATACTCACTTTTAAATTCAAATGCATTATTACCATCTGGAACAGTGTTTGGGAATACCTTCATTGAGTCGTTGTTCCAATCTGATCTTTGTCAAATTAATAATGTATACAATTACCTATTTTAGATTTGATATTTACGAACCAAAAAGATATTGTTCCTTTTTCATCTGATCCGTTGACATTACCTGAGGATCGTTATCATCCGACAATAAGTATTCAAATTCCTTTGCCATTTTATCGCAAGGAACCGAAAAATAACTGTGGAAAACTAGACTACTGCTTTGCAAAGACGAACTTCCAAAAATTAAATTCACTTTTAAGTGAAACTGATTGGCATGAAGTAATTTCATCATCTTCTATTGATTTAATGATTGGAAAGTTTTATTCTATATTAAAAGACTGTATTAAAAATCAGTCCCTAGAATTTCGTTTAAAAACTCGACTGGTCCACCTTAGGTTAGGTTAGGTTAGGTTAAAGTGGCAGCCCGATTAAATTTCAGGCTCACATAGACTATTCAGTCCATTGTGATACCACATTTAACTAAAAGTACCTATTACATATGGGCACTTCTAGTCTTAACCACTGAACCTTCTCTATTATTTACTTTTGTGGAACCAACCAGATCGCTCCAAAAACATTAACAAACTGCTTAAGTTAACGTTTTCCAGGTCAGCCAGTAATCTAAAGCTATATGCTCCTAAAATTCGCTTACGCCTTACACAAAAAGAAGGACACTCACTCAAGAGGTATTTAATTGATTCCTTTTCCTCCACATCATGACAGCTTATGTCTTTGGCGCTATTCGAAGTTCAACTTTCTTCACAATTAGTTCATTTTAACTTAAAGAAGGGACCATTTTTTTCTGGGTGAAGGTTGCGAGACTAGTGCAAGATTTTACATGTAGCGGTAAATTATTATATTCTTGGGTACCTGAAAAATCAATACATTGCTTCGTCCTTTCCGTACGGCATAACGCTACTCTCAGTTGCTGGTTGTTTCGAGTATTGAATGAAGTTTGATATCTTGTGAAGGAGATTGTATGATGCCCAATATTGTTCAAACACTTATAA
Source organism: Haematobia irritans (assembly GCF_050003625.1). NCBI lineage: Eukaryota > Metazoa > Arthropoda > Insecta > Diptera > Muscidae > Haematobia > Haematobia irritans. The sequence goes on from NC_134398.1 coordinate 96,205,719, forward strand.
ACATACAAGATGTTTAATTGATTCCTTTTCCTCCGCATCATGACAGCTCATACAATAGTCATTATACTTCTCGCCAATAGTTTTTGCAAAATCGCCTATCAGGCAGCGACCCGTTATAGCAGATGTCAGGAGTGCTATCTGACGCCTTGAGAACACTAGCATATCTAGTGTGCGGTTTAAGTTTAAATGGGGCCATATTTGCTTGGTGTCGCTACAACCCTTGCAATTTTCCCATCGAATATTGGCCATCATAACTGGTCCACCTTGGAATTCAAAGCAATTAGCAAAGGCTAAAAACAAAAAGAATAAACTATATAGAAAATTTAAGATTACTGAAAATGCTATTGATTTTGCGAAATATTGTGTTGCCCGAACTGATTATAACTTGGAGAATAAAAGATCTTATAAATTGCACATATCAAATGTAAAAAGTGAACTGAAACGGAACCCTAAAAGTTTTTATGGATTTATTAACTCCAAACGCAGTGTTAGAACTTTTCCTAAGTCACTTAAATTTGGAGCTGTTGTCGCAGATGATGATGTTGGAATTACTAATTTATTCGCAGACTTTTTTGAATCAACTTATTCAACTAAGCCCTATGATGAATGTAAGCCATATTCTTACCCAAAATCTCAATCTTGTCTTATCAATATACAATCACACAACATCAATACTTTTTTTGAAAATTTGCGAAGCCTTAAAAACGACAATATTCCAGGCCCAGATGGTATTCCTGCTTGTATCTTGAAACAATGTGCTGATTATCTTTCTCTTCCTTTATGCGAAATATTCAACAAATCGCTTATTTCAGGATTTTTTCCGCCATTATGGAAACAATCCTTTATTACACCGTTATTTAAATCTGGTAGAAAGATGGATATTTGTAATTATAGAGCTAAACTGAATGCTATTCCAAAACTTTTTGAGAAGATTGTGACTGAAATTCTATGTTTTCAAATATCACCAATTTTATCTAACTGTCAACATGGCTTTAGAAAATCTCGATCAACTGTGACTAACCTAATGGAGTTTACTTCATTTAAAAATGATGGATTCAAAGAATGCAAACAAACTGATGCTGTTTATACTGACTTTAGTAAAGCATTTGATAAGGTGAATCATAAGCTTTTACTACGGAAATTGGAGTTTATGTTTTTTCAGTGATATGTTTTTAAAATGGCTTCGCTCTTACTTGACTGGTAGAACACAGAATGTTAAATTTCGTGATACGCTTTCTAGAGACATTGCTGTATATTCAGGAGTATCGCAGGGAAGCCACATTGGACCGATTCTTTTCAACCTGTTTATAAATTATTTACAAGAATCAATATTTCGGTGCAACGTTTTAATGTACGCAGATGATGTTAAATTTTTCATTCTTTTAACGATCATACTGGTCAAACTATTTTACAAGAAGATCTAGACAGATTATTTCAGTGGTGCAAGGTGAATCTGATGGAGCTGAACATATCGAACATTTTTTAGAATAAAACTGTTGCACTCATGCTATGCCTTGAACGATCGTGAACTTGAATTTGTTAATTCTATACTAGACCTTGGAGTCACATTGGACCCACGATTGGATTTTCGACGACATATCTCATTTACCATTAACAAAGCATATGGAACTCTTGGTTTCATCAAGAGGTGGAGCAAGGAGTTCTCTGATCCGGTTGTAACAAAACTGTTATTTATTTCGTTTGTGCGCTGTATACTTGAATATGCATCTGTTATTTGGGATCCTGTTTACGCGATACACTCCAATTCAATAGAATCGATTCAGAAACAATTTCTTTTGTTCTGTCTTCGCAGATATGGGAGGAATTCTAGTAACCTTCCTAGTTATGAATACAGGCTGAATATAATCAAACTCCCAACTTTAAAGAGTCGCCGTACAATGCTAAATATTAGTTTCTTGTCTAATGTTATTCACGGACGAACGGATTGTGTCTACATTCTGAATCGGATCCTTGTGAATGTTCCTTTGAGGCCATCACGGAACTAACAGCTACTCAAAATCCCTTGTTCTAGTCAAATTATGAGAATAATAACCCAATACTTCGTCTGTTCTCCCAATTCTATAAGTATTTCTTCTTACTGGATCTATCTGAAAATCATACCACACTTAAGCGTAAAGTAATACTATTTTTAAATGCATAATGTTATTTATAAATATGTATTTATAGAATTAGCCTGTAAGGATTATTTAATCTATAGACTTAATAAAAAAAATATCCCTTTGAAATCAAGTCGCCCATTTTGTCGACACCCACATGGCCCATTTCATCGTGGTATCTAAATAAAACGTGGTTTTCCATCTCTTTTGGTACGAGAAATAAAAGAGTACCACAATTCGATTTCCTATAAAATACCCCATTTCTCATCTCGTAAATATTGTCCTACCTCTTTTCCAACACGCTTTTCAATGATCTTATTTCTGGGTCCCTATTCTGGCATACTATTAAATTCTCTTCAAAGGTGTTGCTGTCTACCACCATTATAGCCGTACATCTACTAAGAGCGTCAACGTGTTGCATTCTCGTTGCCGATCGGTGTTCCAGTTCGTAATCGTAATTCTGAAGATCAAGTGCCCATCGTGCAATTCTGGGATTCAACTTCCGTCGTTCTTTTGAAAAAAAAAAAGAAATTGGATGATACTTGTCGTCGTCCTTTTTTTTCAGCAGTACTGCACCAAACCCAATACTGCTGCATCACAAAGTAAGTCGGTCTGACTCGATCAATTTGCATTTCAATATGTCAAAGGCTTCCAATTCTTTTTGTCCAAAATCAAAAATCCTATTTTTCCTTACGAGGTCATAAAGCGGGTTTTCAATGATAGAAAAGTCTTTCACAAACCGTCTGAAATAGGAACATAGACCCAAAAGTCTTTGCAAGCCATGTACGTTCGTCGGTGGAGGAAAATCTTAATACCCTTGTCATCCGCTCCTATCCCCTGTCCGTCTATCTTATACCCCAAATACTTTACACATGTCTGTAAAAATTCACACTTGTCTAATCTTAACTCAAGCCTATTTGCAATTAAACGATCAAAGACTTCCTCTAATATGTGGAAGTGATCCCGAATACATGCCTTAGCAATCATTATGTCATCCATACATATTATTAAACTACCGTTTCTCACCATATCCGCGAAAACTTTATTTATGAACCTCTGAAAGACAGATTGAGCATTTTTTTAACCCAAATGACATCCTCAGAAATTCAAACTGGCCAAGAGGAGTCGCAAACGACGTGTATTTTATTGAGTCTTCCCTAGCGAAAACATGGACAAAATCCATTTTTAAAATCTATCTTGGTAAAATATCTCTTCCCAGAAAGTTGATCCAAGAGGTCGTCAATTAGAGGTAACGGATAATTGTCTTTTGCAGTCATTTTGTTCAGTGTCCGGTAATCGACGCACATTCGCAAGTCACCTGACTTTTTCTTCACCAAGACTATTGGAGATGCGTATTCCGACTCACTCGGTCGAATGTATCCATTTCTCAAATATTCGTCTAAAATAAGGTGTAATATTTCCCTTTCGTCGTAAGACAATCTCCGTGGAGAACAACCAAAAGGTTTCGCATTTTCTATTCTCAACCCAATCTTGCTACGGACAACCGGTTCAAGGGGTCTTTGTGGTAGTAAATACCTCTGAGCAAATATTTCATGTAGCCGTGTCCTTGCCTCGTCACTCAAATCATTTCCCACATTCAATTCAAACTTTTCCGTGGACTCACATTCTATTGCCATTATTACGTTCACAAAATTCTCGTCTTCTGATAATTTAATATCTGAAACCTCATGTTTCGTTCCTGCCAAAACCATTTTCATCCCAGCCTTATCCAGAAAGTCTCTACCCAACAAACATTCGTAGACTATCGAATCATCACACACCATAATAATTTCGATTTCGATTATCTTATTTTCAAACAAAATAAAAATATTACATTTCCGAATGTCTTCAACTTAGTTCTATTTAATCCAAAATACGTTTTAGAAACTTCCGAAATGTTATTGAAATCGACCCCATCACGAAGGCATGACTGCTTTATTAGGCTCACTAGGCTCCCGCTGTCTATTAGGTATTATATTCATTTACATTTGATGACGATGTTGGCTTTTTACGTTCTGGGCATACAGCTACACGATGTTCTTGATTACCACATCCGTAGCAAGCTCCAACCTCCCTTTGGCTTTCTGCCTTCTGAAGCAAAATGTCCTATGCAGTTGAAATTAAAACATCTTTGCTTGGCATTGGGTTCCTTCATCTTCTTATCCAACTGTCTGACCCTGAGATCAACCTTTGAAAATGCCTGGAGTAGTTGACTGCGATTTGTGTAGCATTGGAGTTTTGCTTGGACTTGAAGACTTCTATCTGGAATTCCGTCCACGATGTAGTCCACCAATTCGATTTCATCAAGTTTGAGATTGATACTCATTGCTATTTTTTCATTAAAATATTCAACGAAATCTTCATTTGGGTTCCATTTGCGCTCAGCAAATTTCTTGCGCAAAGTCATTTTACTTTCTTTTGGTCCAAAAATCTGTACCATTTCGGCAAATAGCTCGTCCATTGTTACTGTCATAAAAAGTGATTTCGTGTGCAACTATGACTGATTTTTTTTACTTTTCTCATAAACAACGCCTTTTTTATATTCTCCTCTACAGGGAATGCACTACAAATATTCATAAATTGAGTTATCCATAACTCTGGACATGTTGCTCCATCATATTCGGGAAGAAGATCTTTCAACAAGTTTAACGACACTGAGTTGTGTTGTACGGCCTGAATCATATGTAGACTTTTATTTGACGTGGTATTTTCATCTGACACGGAACAATCATCACAACCAGATTTTTCTACCGTGCTTTCATTGCTTTTGTTGTGGTCGTCACTTTCTTGTTGTACAATAATGTTTCAATTTTCGCCGTTATCCTCAACAACAACTGCCTTCTCTACATATGTAGTTTGCTGGGCTTTTTCAAAAATTTCTTTTCATAAATTCATTCTCTTTCGCTAACAACATATTTTTCTCTTTTTATGAGTTCCAGTTCTTTCCTGAGAGACTCTAGTTCTTTCGTGTTGCTTTCGCTCAGATTGTTTTCTTTCATTTGACCCATTTGATTTCTAGCACTCATTTCTTTAGTAAAATAGTAATTGTCAATCATTAGGAACAAATAGTTTGTATTAGCACCTCTATTTAAGCTTTCGTTGGTTTCGTTATCATATCTTTTGTTGCACTCATTTTTGTTAGCACTCATTTCTCTATCATTAGCACTCTTTAGTAAAACTTCATTTCCAATATCGGTATTCTTAGTTTCTTTTTCATGCTCAGTTGGTCTCTCTTCATTTTGTTTGACAACATCTCTGCTTTCTGCTGACGCCTCTGCCCCGTTCGTTTTTTTTAAGGTGGACATACACCTCTCTTGTCGACGGGTACTTCGTTAAGTCGTAACGCAAGTGCAGCTTTCGTACCATTTAATAGCAAGTCAAGAGCTGAGAGCCATTCTCTCAGCTGCGGTACTGTATATTTGTTCATATCTATGTCTTCGTTGTTATCCATTTTTATGCTGGTACCCGATTGATTTCTTTTGTCTCAATCTTTCTTCCGTTATGCGAATTTGTGCTTCTTTCGTTTATTGTCCTTTACTTGAAATATCGTTTGTCTTTTATTTGTTTTTTTAATCGACTTATTTCATCGGTATAAAATCAAGCGATATTTTGATTAAAAAAAGGATGTAGTTGGAGTGGCCGCTTTTCTTACGGTTATCTCACTTCTGAGAATTTTAGTAGGTTTACAATAAAGTAAAACGCACGTCTTCACTGTTCGGTTACAACTTTATTAATGACTTGTAGCAATAAGCTCTACCATGATGTATGTTACAATGTTCCTTTATAGTTTAGCTTAGAAAGAGAGGAATATATACCTAGTACTAAATCCTTGAGTGAAAATGAGAGACTATATGATCTTTAAATACGGTAAACGGGAGACTATATATCCTTAAATCTCGTTCTATGTGTTTAGTTAGAGTAAATATATATACGTACAGTAAATAATGGGAGCCACCGTGGTGCAATGGTTAGCATTCCCGCCTTGCATACACAAGGTCGTGGGTTCGATTCCTGCTTCGACCGAACACCAAAAAGTTTTTCAGCGGTGGATTATCCCACCTCAGTAATGCTGGTGACATTTCTGAGGGTTTCAAAGCTTCTCTAAGTGGTTTCACTGCAATGTGGAACGCCGTTCGGACTCGGCTATAAAAAGGAGGTCCCTTGTCATTGAGCTTAACATGGAATCAGGCAGCACTCATTGATAAGAGAGAAGTTCACCAATGTGGTATCACAATGGACTGAATAGTCTAAGTGAGCCTGATACATAGGGCTGCCACATAACCTAACCTAACCTACAGTAAATAATAGAAATATAAGTATATGCTCTTAAAATATATCAACCTAAGCTATCGGCTACAATATGTATATAATGTTACGAATGTGATATTTCTAGATTTAAGTATATTTAAATTAGTTTCCGTTAATTTAAATTTCAAATTGTAACGATAAAATTACGTCATAACTTGTTAGAGTCATTTCTTTATTTTCTAATACTTTCCTAAACATCTTTTGTGTTCTTAGTTTTCCAATCGTTCATTGTAAAAGTAACGCCTTTTGTTGTACTTATATATATATATTAATACGCTACACTTTTTTTTGGGTACATATTGTGGGCGTGTGCGGGGGTATTATGCGATAAATTTGGTATCAAATGAAAGGTAATTTTCTGTAGATATGGCGAATCGCTTTAATTTTTTAAATTGATGCATTTTTCGAGGTGAAAATTGCATTTTTCTAAAATTATTGACGTTGTTGTCGTTGTTGTGTTGTAGTTTGAGAGTGAGAGCGAGAGAGTTGTTGTGTGGTTTGTTGTAGCGTGTGGGTGCGTGTGGGTGTGTGTGCATTGTATGTTCCCACCCGACCAAAGTGCCGAGAAATTGCGAAGGTTCGCTAAAGCGAACATTTTTCGAAATAAATTTACGCGCACATTATTCGAGAAAAGTTCGATAATAGAAAAATTTCGAACGTTCGTTGTTTCGAAGTAATAACGAATATTTTTCGGCTTATTTGTTGGTGTTTCGCCATGTTTGTTTTTGACAAAAACAGAGATTAAAAAGTCATTTCAGTTTAAGAAATTGTTAAGTGCGGGTGAAGTGTCTTAGCGAATCTAAAAGAGGTAAGTAATTTATTTATATATATTTTAAAAAACTACAAATTTTCTTTCATGTTTAATTTTCAGATGTATCCAGGAAAATGTTACTCATTGATTATAGTCCTTTTCCATGGCATAGCCCCGACCGGCTTAATAAGAAATTCCTCGCAAAGAAGTCAATGCAGTGCCTTAAATCACTTTAAATGTAAATATTTTAAGTATTTTGTTCGCAACACTAATATCTATATTATTTTGTATTATAATTATCTATATTGTGTTGTAATAAAATAAAAACAAACTTGAACATTTTCTTTTACTACACAACTTATAATGGGAACAAAATGGGAATAAAACAGTATAGAAAACCTTCGAAAGCGGAATTATATCGAATACGAAAACGAATTCGAAATAGATTCGTTAACGATCAATTATAGATATCGCGAAACCTTCTTTAACGAATCACTAGCAAGCCTTCGAAAACGAAGAGTTTGCTGGCAGTAACAGCACGACAGATGAACGTTTTTCGAAATTTTTTCGAACCATTCTCGATATCGTTTTCGATAGTTTTCTTCGAGAAAAACCCGAGAATATTTCTATATCGAATACGATAACGAACGTTGTGGTCAGGTGGGTTGGCTTTTGTTATGCTGGCATGGGGGAGCCCACCTGACCACAACGTTCGTTATCGTATTCGATATAGAAATATTCTCGGTTTTTTCTCGAAGAAAACTATCGAAAACGATATCGAGAATGGTTCGAAAAAATTTCGAAAAACGTTCATCTGTCGTGCTGTTACTGCCAGCAAACTCTTCGTTTTCGAAGGCTTGCTAGTGATTCGTAAAAGAAGGTTTCGCGATATCTATAATTGATCGTTAACGAATCTATTTCGAATTCGTTTTCGCATTCGATATCATTCCGCTTTCGAAGGTTTTCTATACTGTTTTATTCCCATTTTGTTCCCATTATAAGTTGTGTAGTAAAAGAAAATTTTCATGTTAGCTTTTATTTTATTACAACACAATATAGATAATTATAATACAAAATAATAGATATTAGTGTTGCGAACAAAATACTTAAAATATTTACATTTAGGAATATATATTTGAAGTGATTTAAGGCACTGCATTGACTTCTTTGTGCGGAATTTCTTATTAACCCGGTCGTGGCTATGCCATTGAAAAGGACTATAATCAATGAGTAACATTTTCCTGGATACATCTGCAAATTAAACAAGAAAGAAAATTGGTAGTTTTTTAAAAGATATATAAATAAATTACTTACCTCTTTTAGATGCGCTAAGACACTTCACCCGCACTTAACAATTTCTTAAACTGAAATTACTTTTTAATCTCTGTCTTTGTCAAAAACAAACATGGTGGAATACCAACAAATAAGCCGAAAAATATTCGTTATTACTTCGAAACAACGAAAGTTCGAAATTTTTCTATAATCGAACTTTTCTCGAATAATGTGCGCGTTAATTTATTTCGAAAAATGTTCGCTTTAGCGAACGTTCGCCATTTCTCGGCACTTTGGTCGGGTGGGAGAGTAAGTTTGTGAGTGATAATGTGAGAGTTGATTGGGAGCTAAAGCAATGGTAATAATAGGATTCTGAGATGGGTGGGTGGGGGAGTGTGGTGGGTGGATTTATGTTTTACGTAGTAAAGTGATCAGTTAGCCGTATATATTTCTAAAGGCGTTAGAAATAGAAAAGTAATATTAACTGATTTTGTTAAAGAAAATTTAGAACAATACAATACACAATTTTAGTTAAAATTTATTTAAGGCTACGGATATAGGGATGCCATATACGGATATATGGCTATTACAATAGGGGTTTATTTTGGATAACTACAAATTTCATACGAAATTGTAAAAGAGAATAAAATGTTCGTATGAAATGTTTGTGTACATGTTCAGGAAAAATATACTGTTTTATGGCAAGAATGAACTACCACGTTCGAAAATTGAACTAAATTATACTGCATATTTCCACAAAGCGTTGTTAAAACCAGGAAAATATAATACTCTGGTGTACTTTTTAACTACAACTCACGACACCGCACCCTTTCATAGATGAAACAATGAACTAAAACTAAAAAACAAAATCATTGCCGCCAAATCATAACCATTTTAACCATACTGTAGTTCATTGTTACTATTTTTGGGCATCGTATGAAAATTTTCTTTGCGTTAGATCATATTGAATTTACGTGTTTGGTAATTGAACTTAATACCCACGTTCAGTTCATAAAGTGTTTGACACATACTTAACAAAAGGAAAATTTAATTGGGATTTGGAAAATTTCGAAAAAAAATAATCAAACTGAACTATAACATAAATAAATAATTTTTTTCCAATAAACATAAGTTAAATTTAGCGTTATTTTAGCTACAAATTTATATTCAGTGTTTTAAGACCGTTTGCATAAATGCAGAAAGTTTTTACCACTGACAAATATTTTAGAGAGAGAGAGATGCGAGTAATACGATTGTGTTTTGTATAGTAAACGATAGTAACAGGATGGGTGGAGGAGTGTGGTGGGAAAGTATAGTTAAAGTGATTATAATTTGTCAAAGTAATATTATACTATTTCGTTTAAGAACATTTAGAACAATAAATAATATTGTTATTTACGGATATATAGGCTTTTTAATAGAGCTCATTTTGGATAACTGCAAAGACATTCTATTATTATTTTTGCTTAATATTCAAAATGATAATTTTTTCGTAGTTATAGAGGAAACTTGAATCAGCAGTCAAAAAAAAGATAACAAAAACAATTTTTATTATATTTTATAATTGATGAATATTTTATAAATAACATTTTGTCCAAAATTTGATATTTATAATTTTTAAAATACTCGACTTCCACATGACAAATATGAAAAGGAGAATGGAAATATTTTGATGAGGTACACTGAAAAAAAGTATGCCTGGTTCCATAGATTTTGTCTTTAAACTAATTATTTTGGTATTGATTCCGAGCCAATGAAGCGGATTATTGAAGTATGTTAAGGATAAATTTAACACACCATTCTCTTTTAAATTTGAGTTTTGCGAACTTGATTCTAGGAAAATTTGAATTGAATTTATTCGTTTATTATGCTATTTTCTTCATATGCTATCAAAGCCGTTTTAAAGCGTGTTAACGAAATATCATATATGTTATTTGCAAATTTCGACTCGACTTCAAGCAGAAATTATGATATGTTTCAAGTAAAAAGAGTCTTTAAAATAAAGCATTGAAAAATATCTCATATTTTTGAATGTGTTTTCCTTTGTTTTCAAGATGCAAAAAGACAATTTCAATGATTTTAAAGGATTTTAAAGGATTTTCACAATTATTAAAGACAAATTGACCTTAGTGAACAACATTTTCTTTCATGTTAAGATAACCATTTTCGAGTCGAATCACTTAATTAAGAGAACAAACGGCTTTTTGAAAAGTTTTCTAACTTTTGGACGAGGACAAAAATTTTATATATGCGTCATCTATGATAAGCAAAAAACACATTCGTATTTTAAGGGGCGAGAAATCTTTGGCCTTATGACAATGTTTTAGTGCAGTAAGAACATCATTTGTGATACACACTGTTAGAAAAATATGTTTTTCATATGTTCCGATATAAACAAAATGTGTTTCGGGCACGATTTTAAACCACAATATATTTAAGTGCGAACATGTAATGTTCCTAAACTAACACTAAATGTTTGGGACATCTATGTTAATATGTTAGAATATATTATGTTTGGGGCATGAATGTTTCATATAAATAATATGTGTGAATGTAAACATATATAAATTAACAAATTTCGAGTAAACATATATATGTTGTGATATTTTATTCAGAGAGCGACAAAAAGAGAGTATAGAGAAAGAAATAGAGATGGAAACCGGGAGGGTTGACGAAAGATATCAACAGAACAAAGCGGTTTCAATTTCTGTGAAACCGCTTGTATGTTGTTTCGGAAAACTGTTTTATGATAAGGCTAAATATTTGATATGCTTAAGTCTAAATATTATTTAATTTGAATAAAGAGAATAGACATTCGGAACCAAGAGAATAGACATTTGAAAAACAAACTGCATATGTTTTCGCCTTGAGAGCAGCATTTTATGCATGTGTGAACATGTGTTTTGTTTATCATTTTGGCATTATGGGCACAATTTTTCGTTAAAATAAATCAGGGGTCTTCATAAAAATAACGAAAGGGCACTATACTCTTTTTAGAGTTGGGACAGTAAAATGAAATAAGGAGGAAATAGTGAAAAATTACACAGTAAAATGTAAAAAAACAAACTTTAGTTCCTCTTTATTAAAAAGTAGTCCACGAGGAGTTGACGGACACCATCAAATATAAAAGCGGGCATTAAGTTCGAGTTTTACAGCTAAAACAATTTAAAAAGTTTATTTTCTTTAAAATGAATTATTAAAGAAAAATAAAAGGAATTTTAGAGCGATGGTGTTAAATGCTAGTAAAAAACTGTTCACTCCTAAATAAATTTATGTTTATATTATAAAATTATGTATAAATGTTTATACTCGACTCCACATTCTTCTTTTGTTAGTTTTTGAATTCCTTCCAAATTTTAAAGTTTTGTACAAAAACAGTTTTTTATTAAAAAATTTTTATTTTTGCAATAAAAAATAATATTTTATCCAAAAATCAGTCAATTTCGTTTATATCAAGCACTGTTACTGACTATAAATCTTTAATAACACACATTTCGAAGTTTCATTTAAAAAAATTTAATATAGTATAAATATAAATGTGTAAATTAAAAAAAAAATGTTCTGTCGGAGCAGGGATTGAACCCACGACCCTTTGTATGCAAGGCAGACATGCTAACCACTGCTCCACGTGGCAAACAAATGTATGTTTCTGTTAAATAATGTTATGTTTGCATGGGCTCGTGGGCGCTGCAAACTATGCTATATAAATGTAACTTAAAACGATAATTATCTACTGGTGACTATAACAGCTACGTAGCCCAGTGGATAGTGTGTTGGCTTACAAACTGTATGGTCCTCGGTTCGATTCTCCGTGCAGGCGAAAGGTAAAATTTAAAAAATTTATAAAAGTGAATAATTTCTTCAACAATATTTGTATTACAGAAAAAGGTGCCAATAACTAAAAAATTTCGTGGAAGTGAAAATTACGAGTATGTTAGGGAATGAGCACAATCGTGTTTGGGAAAAATTCTTCCAAGCATATAATATTTTTGGCTCAAAATGCTTCCAAACATATAATATGTTCACATAAAACAAACATATTAATGTTTCGGCAGTATGCAATAATATATGTGCTTCCTGCAAAATATGTTTGGAACATATGTTAAAGAAGCGATTTTTTTTGAGGGTGCAGTGAAATGTAAACATATTTTCCAAAATCAATCAGTGGATGCATTTAAACTGAACTAAGGACCGATTCCAATTTCAAGACGATCGGGCCTAAAATCGCGCAGTACTTGGCAAACAAAAAATATGGGCAGAAAGTCGGGCAAACGGACTTACATTACGCAATTTTAAATTTATTTCTTAGGACTTGATTTTATTTTTTCGGGCATTGATACAGTTTCAAAGGGAGTGCTTTGATAAGAAGGCCGGAGTTAGTTAAAACAAGACAATAATAGGATTGAGTTACGATTGAGGGGAGTGTGGTGTGGGGAGTGAAAATTTAATATTTCTTAATAAAAGCGTTTGCTTCCAAAATACAAAAACAAGTTGAACAAATTAACTTTATTGTTTTTGTAAATTCAGAAAAATTTGAAACCAAATTAAAATATATGAAGATTGCATTATAAAAGTCATCATAGAAAATTTATGGGTAAATGTAAGAGTTTCTTTTATTTAATAGCCTTTATTTTGAATTGAATTCTAATTGTATTAAATTTCAAAATACATTATCGAGGAGAAAACAATTTTTGTTCGTTTAATAGTAGGAAATTATTATTAAAATAGTGTAAGAAAATCTGATTCGAAATATATATATACAATTTTTCAAAAACAAAAGTGTGGCTACATTTGTATAAATCGTGAGGCACATGTCAAAAATTCAAAAAAAAAAATAAAAATATGGCTACATGTGTATAAATTGTTACACAGTTGTATAAATTGCCACATATATTTTATTCTGTATCAATTTAACTTTACTTGCACACACTTCTTCTGATAATTGATAACAACTTGAAGAAAATTGCTTAGGTAAGGTGATACAGACACAAGAAAAACTGGCGTCGCTAAAGCTTCATATAATCTAGGACCTTTATACCACCGTTAAAGGCTTACAATGCACTCGAGTTTCGAGTGCCGGGAAGGCTAGTTGTTATAATTGTAGTAATATGACCATAATCACTTATGTTATGCCTGCACGACATCTACCAGATAGTAGAATGCACTAGATTATTAGCCAAGATAATGAGCATAAGCCTAAAAGTATGTGTGCCATATCACATGTACAATAACGCCCGATAGAAAGTTCTAGATAGCCAAGACAATGAATATAAGCCGATAAATATGTGCGTACCAGATAGTAGTAGATTAATTAGCGAGAACATTCGAAATCGTCATATCTCGGTATATAAACCCCTAGCGGAGAGAGCTGTCAAGTCAGTCGTAAGCTAAAGTTTATACAGTACACATCGTAGAGCAAATAAGTGAAACCAATCAGTTAAACAAATAAATTGTAGATTGTCGTTATTTGAAAAGAATTGTGTTTTAATTATCGGGTAAAAATATAAAAACGTAACAATACTTTTATAAAATAATAAAGACATTTACGTATTCACATTTTTGTTTGTATCTCTTTATACCATTTTTCTTTTATAATTTGTGGATTTTATATATTTCGGTTAATACTGTAATACATATAATTTTCTACTAATTGATTTTTTTACTTTTAATTCTGTTGCCTACACACACTTTTTGCACCTTTTTCTTTTGTTATGAACCTTTAGATTCTATACATTTTTATATGTTTCTACATGTAGTTTTTTTCTACACATATTTTTACATACATTGATGTGGCATCAATGTATGTAAAGGCAAATAAATTCGGCTTCTAACTGAAGAGTGGATATGTCACCGATTACCATCAGATGACTCTTATTTGTATCTGTTTTTGTATTTGAAACCAAATTGCGTTGTGTGTAAAACAACGGTGTTGTTGGTTTATATGCTAATACCAGCTCGCTTGGGCAAGTACCAGTGATTGTTGTTGGAGTATTTCGTTATTTAAACAAAAAATTTAAAATAATATTTTGCATTGACAACTTTTTTGCTTGATCGGACAAAAAATACGATTTCACGCTAAGCTTAACTGTATGTACACCTCGTTCTGCCAACCCATTACTTTGAGGATGATACGCAGAACTAAGCATTTGATTAATACCATTACGTTTTAAAAACAATTCAAATTCTCCACTACGGAATTGCGGTCCATTATCGCTAACCAAAGTGTTGCGAAATCCGAAATTGGAAAATACTAATTTAAGTTTGTCAATCACCAGAAAAGTCGTTGTCTTATTCAAAATGTGAACATATATCCACTAAGAGAAATCGTCAACAAGAATTAAAAAATCTGCACCCAGAAAAAAGTGACCCCTTCTTTAAGTTAAAATGAACTCATTGTGAAGAAAGTTGAACTTCGTATAGCGCCAAAGACATTTTTATTTGTTTGAACGATGTGATTTTCGTAGAAATTAGGAATAATGCATTCCATATATTAGTTAACATTTTCCTATATTTATATACCACTATACTACAGAATGAAAAAATTTAACTAATTTGAATTCATACACGCAAAAAAATAGTTCTTTCCTCCCAAACGAAATATTAGACAAACAAAGTTCGTTTCTCATTTGCTTTTCGCTGTAAGGTAGTGTGTTTGGGAGAAAAGTATATACATTTTGTGATAAACTTTTATTCTTTTCCAGGATGTAAAAACAATTTCATATGGACAAACTCAAAAAAAAAACATTGTTTTCTTGCTAATTGCATTTTCCCCCACATCCACGATGTTTTTAGTTCTTAACACCTTTTCCTGTAATATCAACAATGTAGAAGAAATTATACGATTTTATAAATTTTTAAAATTTGTTTACCTTTCGCCTGGACGGAGAATCGAACCGCGGACCATGCACTTTGTAAGCCAACACACTAACCACTGAGCTATGTACCTGTTATGGTCATCAATAGATAAATATCCATATAAGTTATATTTATATAGCATAGCTTGCGGCGCCCACGAACCGAATAAACAAAGTTTATTTAACAGAAACAAACATTTAGTTTGGCACCGTGGTGCAGTGGTTGCTACGTCCGACTTGCATGCCAAGGGTCGTGGGTTCGATCCCTGCTTCGACCAAAGTTTTTTTGTTTTTTTTTTATATATATATTCCAGATATATGTAAGATTCGGAAGATTCCGAAAAAATGTTCAACATTACATTGTAGTATATTAAATTTTGAACTGTAAAATGTGTCTTATTAAAGACCTAAAGTCAGAAAAGAACAGTGTTTGATATAAACGAAATGGACTGTGTTGTTGTTTCAAAAATAACTTTTTCTATTGAAAAAATAAAAATTTTGTAACAAACGAATTTTTTTGGTGATAAAAGTTTAAAATTTTCGAAGCAATTTAAAAAACTCTAACAAAAGAAAAACGTTTTCGGTACACGTTTTCCAAACGTTTTTTTTCTTTGCGTGTATATGGAATGATTTTATTGAAATTTTTTCATTCATTTCGACAAATCTTACACATTTGTGGTAAAACTTTTACTTCATAATTAGAACTGCTTACCTTCGTTTTTAAATACAATTTTATTTATTTCTATAAGCAATTTTATCTTCAATAAAAGACATGTTTTATTAATATATTGAATATATTTATTAAGAATCAACAGCATCGAATCTCTTTGAAATATTAGTTTATTATTCCACTATTTCCAATTTCCGTGTGATATTATCAACTGTAAAACGCACTTTTTCTTCTTCTTGTACTTTTCACTTTTAATAAGTTGCTGCCTAACGATGTTGTCCTCCTTTTACAATTTCAATACCTATAAATATAAAAAATCATAAAACATTTTTGTTGCAAAAGGTTAGCGTCACTGAATATTACCTGATAATTGAAGATTCCAAAATGAAGACAAATGAAAAGGTTGTTATTCTGCTGGTGTTCTCTTTCTTTATACACTATCACGAACATTGATAGATTTATTTAAAAAAACGAAAATTTTTCTCACTAATTTAAAATAACAAATATTTTATATATTTTATTTGTTATTTATTATATTATTTTACCATATTATTTTTTAACAATCTCTCCGTATACCAAAACAACGCGATTCCAACTAAAAAAACAACCGACGCGCAAATATATCGATTACACCCACGCGCAAACACATCGATTACGATGACAGGTATCGATTATAGGTAGACAATAGAAATTTAGGAAAATTTCCTATATTCTAACAAGTGTGTTTTCTTAAGTTTTGAAAGGATTGCATACTTCTTAGTACGAATGAACTAAAATATTTTTCTATACCAAGTGCTGTTCGTATGTATGAAAAACTTTCTATTATAAAGGAAGTCGCAATTATCATTTTATAAGAAATTTTACTAATTTTGAGGAAACTTGGTTTTAGTTTATTTTTACGAATGCTTTGTTATCGGTGAATAAAATTTTCTTTTTCAGTAGTAAATTCTTATACCCAGCGAAGAAAATAGTATGAGTAAAATTCCATGCCTTATTCTAGTTAATGAACTATTCCTAACTGCTTAAAGTTTAGGATTTTTTTACTGAAACGAGTAAATTTTATTATTTTTCACAAAAATTTACCTTAATGGAAATAAAATGGATAAACTATATTGATGAAAATTGTTTCCTTTAGTTTCGAAGGCACTTTTTTCTGGGTGTGGGTCCTGGTAATGAAATAAATCGATATGAACACGTTCAAACGTATATGAAGTAGCAGGCCAAGTAAAATTTGGACAATCTTTTGTTCTACTTTGTATTTTTTGACAACCTGAACAACTGGAAACAATTTTTTTATATTTGCATAGATAGCGGGCCACCAAACACAACCCCTTGCCAATGACTTCATCCATACCACACCACTATGATTGTCATGTAGCAATGTTGACGTAAAATGAGAGGTATTACCAACCGATCGGCATAAAAAAGACAATTATCCTTTATCTGAAGGGATAGTTTCACATTTTTGTATGGAATTAATTGCTTTTGCAATTTGCATAAAAAAGACAATTATCCTTTACCTTAAGGGATAGTTACACATTTTTGTATGGAATTAATTCCTTTTGCAATTTTTGTGACTCAGCCAGAGAAATTGGAATTGAATCCAAATCAAAATTGAAAAAATTTATATTTAAATTGTTTATGTCCGTGCTCCCTTCTAAGGGCAACCTCGATAGGGCATCAGCATTTTGCTGTCTCGAGCCAGGTCGATATTTTATTACACAATTGTAATTTGAAAGAAAAAGAATCCACCTATGGAAACGAACACATACGATATTTGCCAAAGCTTTTTGGTCTCCCAAAGTTTCTCTAAAGGCTGATGATCAGTATACACTGTAAATTTATATCCATAAACGTATTTATGAAATTTTCTAATAGCAAAAACTACGGCAAATGCCTGTTTATGAATATTGGGATAATTTTTCCCTACATTGTGGTCCTGCGTGCCTACAAGATGCTAAATATTAGAAAAATCCTATATATAGGGAATTTCCCCTACTTCTAGCAACACTGGCTGTAGTTGATATTGCACCTATGGAAACGAACACATACGATATTTGCCAAAGCTTTTTGGTCTCCCAAAGTTTCTCTAAAGGCTGATGATCAGTATACACTGTAAATTTATATCCATAAACGTATTTATGAAATTTTCTAATAGCAAAAACTACGGCAAATGCCTGTTTATGAATATTGGGATAATTTTTCCCTACATTGTGGTCCTGCGTGCCTACAAGATGCTAAATATTAGAAAAATCCTATATATAGGGAATTTCCCCTACTTCTAGCAACACTGGCTGTAGTTGATATTGCACCTACGGAGTTAGTATGCCACTAATATTGAGCCCATTATTAAAAAAGAGAAAATCGTTCAATTAGTGTGGGTAATAAATCCAAATTTGTAAAAATCGAGCAATATTTTTATGTAAGAGCTACAGGTACGTATAAATACGATCGGCCAGTACATCAAAATTTGAAATTTGAATAACATTGGTTAACATATAAGAGTACTATGGCCAAATTTGGGAAAATCGAGCGATTCATATATATGGAAGCTATATCTAAATCTGAACCAATTTGCATAATATTTTGCGGGTTTGCACGAAGAGAAGGAATATGATCACCTCAAACCTGTTTCAAGAGCACCATGTTACTTTTTCACAGCGACCATGTAACATTTTTGTAGCAAAAATATTCTTTTCTCGTCAAACATAACATGCTTTCCGAAATCAGATACATAAATTCCGAAGAAGAAGATGGTTTCGGCAAACATGCTACATTTTTTCCGTGAAAAAGTAACATTTTGCTCTTGGAACATGGTTGGGGTGATCATATTCCTTCTCTGCGTGTGATTAATACCACAAAAGGTTACATTGTGCAAGATTTGAGTAAGATCAGTTAAGAAATGAGGCATGTTGGGTCAAACATAAGGTTATTAGGGGCGAATTTTTCAAAATCGGGCGATACATATATGGGAGCTATATCTACATCTGAACCGATTTCGATGAAATTTTGCACATATAGTAAGTACTATAGAGGACTGGAGCTAGCCAACTTTGAGTAAGATCGGTTAATAAATAAGGGTTCTATGGCCAAATTTGGGAAAATCGGGTGGTACATGTATATGGGAGCTATAGCTAAATCTGAACCGATTTCGATGTTTTTTTGGGCATATAGTTAGTACTATAGAAGATTACATTTAGCCAACTTTGAGTAAGATCGGTTGATAAATAAAGGTTTTGTGGCCAAATTTTGGAAAATCGGGCGATACATATTGTTACGAATTTGATAATTATAGATATAAGTTTATTTAAATTAGTTTCCGTTAATTTAAAATTTCAAATTGTAACGATAAAATTTCGCTATCACTTGTTGGAATCATCTATTCATTTTCTAGTATTTTCCTGAATTTCTTTTATGTTCTTTTGTTTGCTTACCGAAATGTTAGTTCTTACTCTCTCATAGAATAGCAACCCCTTTGCTTTGTTATTCTGCATTCTCATTTCATCTCATTGTCTATTGTCATTGTTGTTGTAGTAATGCGAGCATATATCTATGTGAGTGTGTATGTGTTTGGCAGCCACCAGACGAATAACTTAATGATCGTAGATCCTTCTAGCATTGTCTAAGAATGTTCTGGCGTTGCCAGAATATTGTAGTGCTACCAGAATGTTCTCGTATTGCCACACCGTCATATATAAAAGCGCTCGCATGCTGCTAACGAGGCAGTCTTAATTAAAGCGTCAAACGAATAACTTCAGTGTGAACGAATCGTAAAGTGTGAAGTCATAGTAAATAAATTGTAGATTGTCGTTATTTAAAAGAACTGTGTTTTAATTGTCCGGTAATTAAAAACGCCTAAATATAAAAAACGTAACAATTGGTGTCAGAAGTGGGATAACGAAAAAAAATCTACAATGAAGTTTAATGAGCTTCGAGTGGAAGACTTAAAAAAGGAATTGAGCAAACTGGAGCTGCCGACAACAGGCAATAAGGCCCAGCTTCAAAAGCGTCTACTGGAAGAGTTTGAACGGCGTAATATGGACATTGCGACGCATGAGTTTGATTATAAGGAAGACATTGATGAATCAATACTCGCCAATACAAGCAGTGTAGAAACTCCATCTGTGGCTTCGAGTGTTGTGGATTACACATCAATGCTCAATGTTTTGAGCAAAATGATGGAAGCAAATTCTAGAAAAATGGAAGAAAAATTCGACGAAAATTCTAGAAAAATCATGGATGAGAATTCTAGAAAATTGGAAGAAAAATTCGACGAAAATTCAAAAAAGATGGACGAAAATTCTAGAATTCTCAATGAAAAACTACAACAAATTTCTGAAGGCATGGAAAAACGTGTGGACCATATAGAAAATCAAATTGTGGAATTGGATAAGAAAGTTCTTTCTGTGGATGAGAAAATTATGGTTCATGATGAGAAGTTTCTGCACATCGAGAAAAAAATGTCAGAGCTGGAAATTAAAGGTGGTCCAGTGCGCGTCATCGAGGGCTCAAAAATCAAAACTCCTGTTTTCGATGGCTCAACGTCATTTGATGTCTTCAAATTCCAATTCGAAATGGTTGCTTGTAGAAATTTGTGGAATGACGATGATAAAGCAATTGAACTTCTATTGGCATTAAAGGGCAATGCTGCTGATGTGATACAAAGCATTCCCGCTGCTTCTAGAAATAACTATAATGAAGTAATAGCGGCACTCCAACGCAAGTATGGCGGAGAGCATAAGCAGGACATCTTCAGAATGGAATTGAGAGGAAGAATCCAGAAATCGAACGAAACCCTACAAGATTTCGCAACAGAAGTTGAGCGGCTAGTGCTTTTGACATACCCAGGTGAGAGTCATCCTCTTGTGGACCGCATCAAGATTGAGACCTTCGTCAATGGAATTCGAGACCCAGATATAAAATGTGCAACATATGCGTCACAAAAGGCTACATTCGCTGAAACAGTTACATTCGCACTTGCACAAGAGACTGCAAGATTGCTAGCGCGGCCTCAAATTCACAAGGTACGTAAAGTAGAGACAGAGTGTGACGAACCAAAGTCCGTTATTGAGTCGATGAAAGAGGCCATGAAGCAGGCAATGCAAGAAATGAAGCAAGAGGCAAATAAATCCCGGATCAAATGCTATAACTGTGATAAGCCGGGACATCTAGCTCGAGAATGCAAAGCACGACGCAAACGGTCAAGGTCCACATCACCATCTCCATTAAACAATAGCCATAAGAAGGTGACCCCACAGTCAAGTGAGTCACCTTTAAACTAAATCGAGCTAGTTCAGCGGGGCAAGAGCTGGCTCCCACAGACGATGGCCCCACCATCTCCATAGCAATAGTTCAACAGAAAAATAACAATTTAACTATTGCGGGTGTTATTAATGGCGACAAGCGTACTTTGACGTTGGATACTGGTGCATCAAAGTCTATCATTAGATCTGATTTAGTAAAAGGAAAAGTTACACCACTGATTGGAGTCAAGCTACGCACGGCTACAGGGGAACCCGCAACCGTATATGGAAAGGTCGCCGTAAAATTAACTATTGCTAACAAATCCGTTACTTATGATTTCATTGTGGCCGATATAGTAGACGAAGTTATAATTGGAGCGGATTTCATGATTGCTTTTGGCCTCAATCTGGATATGAAGCGTCGTGTAATGACATGGTGCGATGCCGAAATAACGGTAAACGTGGGATACGACGAGAATACACCTGTCAGACGTTTGACAACGTGCCAGTCAGAGTCTATACCACCGAATGCCGAAGCAATTATATGGGTTTCTATGAATGGAGATTGTGAAGTCGGCCAATTGTGGGTTGTTGAACCAGCAGAAAACAAAAGCAACAACATCTTGATAGCAAATGCCCTGGTAACACCGAACGAAGAGAGACTAATACCAGTTCGGGTCTTGAACTTGTCTGACAATCATGAGCAAATTGTAAAATTTTCTGATATTGGAAAATGTACACCAGCCGAGGCAATAGTCAATTTGGAAGGCAACTCATCAAAGACACATGGAGCAGTGAGAAAACACTTAGAAGGGTATTTCGAGGCTTGGACACGTCATCTATCGCCGTCAGAGAGAAATAAAGCCAAGCAATTGTTGTGGAAAAACGCCTCTGCTTTTGCTTCTGAAAAGGGAAATCAAGGAAGAACATCTGTAGTGAAACATGAAATTAAAACCGCAGAAGAAAGGCCCATAAAACAGGCACCACGAAGTGTTCCCCTGGCAAAAAGAGGCGAAGTTCAAAAGCTCATAAAGGAAATGGCGGAGAGTGGAGTGATCGAGCCATCATCAAGTCCTTGGTGTTCCCCAGTTGTGCTGGTCAAAAAGAAAGATGGAAGTACCCGATTCTGCGTGGACTACAGAAAACTGAATGATGTCACCAAAAAGGACAGTTATCCGCTTCCACGCATTGATGACACGTTGGACACACTAGCCGGAACAACATGGTTTTCTACGCTTGATTTGCAGAGTGGATATTGGCAAGTAGAGATCGCCGAGAAAGACAAGGAAAAGACGGCTTTTGGCGTTAATGGCGGTCTCTGGCAATTCAATGTAATGCCGTTCGGGCTCTGCAACGCTCCGGCTACCTTCGAAAGATTGATGGAGCGTGTACTGAAGGGGTTGCACTGGAAGTCGTGCTTGATATACTTGGACGACATCATAGTGATGGGCAAAACATTTGACGAGCACCTTAAGAACTTGAAAGACGTTATCCAGCAATTGTCAGCCGCTGGTCTACGCCTTAACGCAAAGAAATGCTCCCTTTTCCAGCGGGAAGTTAAATACCTGGGTCATCATGTGACTGCAGAGGGCATATCCACCGATGAAGACAAAATCCAAGCTGTCAGAGATTGGCCACGACCCCGAAATCTCCACGAATTAAGAAGTTTCCTTGGGTTATGTACATATTACCGACGATTCGTCCCAAACTTCGCCAGCATCGCCGCTAGTCTCCATACATTGACGCAAAAAGGTCAGAAGTTCCAGTGGAGCGACGAACAGGAGGATTCATTCCAACATTTAAAAGAACTTTTATGTTCAGCTCCTGTTCTAGCGTATCCTATTCCGGGCGAAAAATTTGTTTTGGATACAGATGCTAGCGCGCATGGTATTGGAGGTGTGCTATCCCAACAGATAGACGGCAAGGAGAAGGTCATCGGATATTTCAGCCGAACGTTGTCCAAGCCCGAAAAGAACTACTGTGTAACGCGACGAGAGCTGCTAGCCGTCATAGAGGGTGTAAAACATTATCATAAATATTTGTATGGACAACACTTCTTGCTCAGGACTGATCACTCAGCTCTACGATGGTTGCTCCAATTCAAGAATCCGGAAGCTCAACTGGCACGTTGGATCGAGAGGCTCCAAAGCTATGATTTCAGTATCGAGCATAGAAAAGGTGGAAAACACGGTAACGCTGACGCTTTGTCACGTCGACCTTGCAGTATAGAATGCAAGCACTGCTCGAAAGCTGAACATAAGGAGGAGATTGTTGATATTCGGCTGTTACACATCGAATCTGGAGTGGACTGGCCAACAGAACAGCGTAAAGATCCCATTTTGAACAAAATTATTTCAGCAAAGGAAGAGAACAAGAAGCCCAGTAAGAAAGACATAGCAGCCGAAAGTCCACTTATGAAATCATACTGGGCTCAATGGGATAGTTTAGTTCTAGTCAATGGATCCCTGCAACGTAAATGGGAAAGCGAAGATGGCAAGAGCAGCCGAAATTTGATCATCGTTCCAGATTCCAAAATAAGAGACGTTTTGGCGGAGTTCCATAATGGTCCCAGTGGAGGTCATCTGGGAATAACCAAAACCGCCGAGAAAGTGAAGCAACGATTCTACTGGGTTGGATGCCAGAAATCAATTGCTGAATGGGTAGCCAATTGCGAGAAGTGCATGAAGGCGAAAGGTCCAACAAGGAAAATTCGAGGTCCTATGCAAGAATATAGACCAGGAGCCCCGTTTGAAAGAATAGCAATGGACGTGGCAGGCCCTTTCCCAGTAAGTGATTCTGGAAACCGTTATGTCCTTGTGGTCATGGATTACTTCAGCAAATGGCCGGAGGTGTATGCAATTCCAAACCAAGAGGCAAAAACGATTGTGGATGTGGTCAACAAAAACTGGATATGTCGCTACGGTGTGCCGTCCGAGATTCACTCAGACCAGGGAAGAAATTTTGAATCGGCCATATTCAAAGAGATGTGTGAATCCCTTGGTATCAAGAAAACGAGGACTACGCCATTACATCCACAATCCGACGGCATGGTAGAAAGGTTTAATCGCACCCTGGAGGAACATCTTCGAAAAGTGGTGGACAACGGCCAGAGGGACTGGGACGAGCATATACCAAAGTTTTTGCTGTCGTATAGATCTGCCATTCATGATTCCACCTCTCGAACACCGGCCAATGTTCTATTCGGAACTGAGTTGAAGTTGCCTGGAGATCTGATATTCGGCGCTAAACCTAATGAGCTCGCCATGGAAGAAAACAGAAACGACATCCCAAACACTTTCGGTGAAGTTCACGAATCAGTGCGCAACAAAATAAAAATGGTCAGCAACAGAATGAAGGCGAGATACGATCGTGCTGTAAATACTGAGGGCTTCCAAGAAGAAGAATTGGTTCTGCTATTTAACCCGCAACGAAAGAAAGGATTGTGTCCTAAACTGCAAACACAGTGGGAAGGCCCATACAAAGTCATCAAGAAGATTAATGATGTTGTATACCGGATTCAGAAGGACGACAGCCCTAGATCGAAGATGAAAGTTGTACATCTGGAACGATTGGCTCCTTACGGAACAGGTTCTGTGCCTGTTCGGGACGAACAGGCTCAAGCGGGAGGCAGTGTTACGAATTTGATAATTATAGATATAAGTTTATTTAAATTAGTTTCCGTTAATTTAAAATTTCAAATTGTAACGATAAAATTTCGCTATCACTTGTTGGAATCATCTATTCATTTTCTAGTATTTTCCTGAATTTCTTTTATGTTCTTTTGTTTGCTTACCGAAATGTTAGTTCTTACTCTCTCATAGAATAGCAACCCCTTTGCTTTGTTATTCTGCATTCTCATTTCATCTCATTGTCTATTGTCATTGTTGTTGTAGTAATGCAAGCATATATCTATGTGAGTGTGTATGTGTTTGGCAGCCACCAGACGAATAACTTAATGATCGTAGATCCTTCTAGCATTGTCTAAGAATGTTCTGGCGTTGCCAGAATATTGTAGTGCTACCAGAATGTTCTCGTATTGCCACACCGTCATATATAAAAGCGCTCGCATGCTGCTAACGAGGCAGTCTTAATTAAAGCGTCAAACGAATAACTTCAGTGTGAACGAATCGTAAAGTGTGAAGTCATAGTAAATAAATTGTAGATTGTCGTTATTTAAAAGAACTGTGTTTTAATTGTCCGGTAATTAAAAACGCCTAAATATAAAAAACGTAACAATATATATGAAAGCTATATCTAAACCTGAACAGTTTTGGATGAAATTTTGCATACTTGAAGGGCGATGAAAAAGATTACCTTTTGCCAAATCCCTTTGAAAAAAAGCACAACGTGACCCCTTTTGTCGAAATCGGGCGGTACATATATGGGAGCTATATCTACATCTGAACCGATTTCGATGAAATTTTGCACATATAGTAAGTACTATGGAGGACTGGATCTAGCCAACTTTGAGTAAGATCGGTTAATAAATAATAAATAGGATCGGTTAATAAATAAGGCCAAATTTGGGAAAATCGGACTATACATACATATGGGAGCTATATCTAAATCTGAACCGATTTCGATGATTTTTTGCACATATAGTTAGTGCTATAGAAGATTACATTTAGCCAATTTTGAGTAAGAACGGTTGATAAATAAGGGTTTTATGGTCAACTTTAGAAAAATCGGGTGGTACATATATATGGGAGCTATAACTAAATCTGAACCGATTTCGATGTTTTTTGCGCATATAGTTAGTACTATAGAAGATTACACTTAGCCAACTTTGAGTAAGATCGGTTGATAAATAAAGGTTTTGTGGCCAAATTTGGGAAAATCGGGCGATACATATATATGAAAGCTATATCTAAATCTGAACCGATTTGGATGAAATTTTGCAGACTTGAAGGACAATGAAAACGATTACCTTTTGCCAAATTTGGTGATGATCCGTTTGAAAAAAAGCGCAACGTGACACCTTTTGTCGAAATCGGGCGATACATATATATGGGAGCTATATCTAAATTTCATCCGATTTCTTCCATCTTCAATAGCGTTCGTCCTTATGCCCAAAAAACTCCCTGTACCAAATTTCATCAAAATCGGTTAATAATTGCGACCGGAATCCTGTGAACAACAAATACATAGACAGACGGACGGACGGACACCAAGCGCTAGATCGACTCAGGAGGTGATTCAGAGTCGATCGGCATATATTTTATGGGGTCTAAAATCAATATTTTTGGTAGGCATATTTTTTGGCAGATCAAACTTATTATACCCTGACCACTATGTGGATGGTGTGAATGGTTGTTATACCCTACAACCATTCACATCCACTGATATTTCTCCATGCACTTTGACTTCAGTTCCGTTAATAATCTGTAATGGCGGATAATTAACATTACTTAATTTTATTTTTTTTTTAAATAAGAATCAAAATTCACATACTCCACCGCTCCTGTATCTACTTCCATGGCAAATTTCCTGTCCTCGACCAAAACATCCACCATCAATGGTTACCTTTCACGACCAACCCAATTTATGGAACCAAGCTTAAAATCCATTTCATTCAAGTGCCGATTTCTGTTTTGGTTTCTAACACTTTCTCCCGGCTTCTGAACGCAATTATAAAATTTACAACGTTATGCAATTATGCTTTTCTCAGGTGTGAATTGTGGTTTGATGACTTCCACCGATTGTTTATACGTTTTACTCGTGGGGTTCTCTGGTAGTAAAAGGCTTTCAACCCTTTCTTATTCAACCGTCGAACTGAACGGGCGTGTTTTCTAATAGCGGAGTATTTCATCGTGATTAGTACTTATTGCGAATTTCACGTGTGGTGGAAATAATAAACCACCATGCAGCGAAATTCAAAGTCATCCACTGGGTTGCTAACTTCAGAGCCCAGTGGACGGGTAACGACTGAAGTTATAAATTTGGGCAGCGACCAAGAGTCAGGCCCAATTAGCCGACCTGTAGACGGGTCGACTGGCGGTGACACTTTGGCAAGTCGAACCTTTTCTAAGGTGACGACATCAAAAGGAGGCAATCCCTCTCGAATGAGATTCAAGGAACGAAGAAATGCTTTGTTTATCCTAAAGAAATTAGGATTAGTCGACCCAAACACGTTGTCGGCTAAGCAAAGCGATTCCTTAAAATGGGCTCAAGGAATTCTTGAAGCTGGAGAAAGGGAACGATCACCGGATGAGCTGCCATCCTCTAAACGGGATCAAAGATCGTTTGCCTCAGTTGCAAAAGACAGCCTTGTGATGGCTATTATTAATAAAGGAGCATTGGGCGGTATGATTCCAAGGCAAAAATGGGTGGAAATTGAGAACGCGATGTCTGGTGTCTACTCAGAGGTGCGAAAAAAGTTTCCGGGACCAAGTCCTCGTCGGCAAGATGCTGGATGGTATCAAGGACGATATAAGTTAATAGGTTTTGCGGACCAGAGGTCTATGGATTGCTTTAAAGCTGCATTGATGCTAATTGGTGAAGTTTGGGAAGGAGCCGCTTTGGAGTTAGCCGATTAAAAAGACATACCGGCTAAACCTAGAGCACATGCATGGATACCGGCAAACCCTTCTGATACTGAGTCAATACTAGAGAGACTAAAAGAATGTAACCCAGATCTTCCAACCGCCGATTGGAAGGTTGGTCGTTTGGATGAGGTGGATGGACCAAGACGACATGCGGTGTTTATATTAAACATAGAGTCGCTGCCACATCTAGCCCAGACCCAAGGACGTGTAAGTTATGGCTTTCATGATATCCATATGAAGGTATACAAAAGCGATCAGCCAAAGGATTCCGGTAGAGTCAGCAGTGGAAAAATCTCCTAGCGAAGCCGAAGGAGACATAAAACCTGCAGACTATGGCGAAAATCATATGCGGGAAGTTTCTACAGGCTCAAACCTCACCAAAGCTGAACCGCGGATTGTTGCGAGAGTCACCGAGATCTGTGAAGAGGAAGCCCTTGACTCAATTGAAGCGGCTGATGTGACGGTTGTTGAAAATTTGGATGGTCACTAAAAAAACACAAAACTCATTATGAGATGCGATGCAAATGCACATCATAGTATTTGGGTAAGTAGTGATACTAATGCAAGGGGAGAGTCGCAAATAGAGTTTATTTTGCGTTCTAACCTGGTAGTTTGCAATAAGGGAGATGCACCAACCTTCGTCACCAGAAAAAGGCAAGAGGTTTTGGACGTCACGTTGACCTCTCCGGAACTGAATGATAAGATATCTGAGTGACAAGTTTTGAGGGAACATAGCTTCTCAGATCATCGCTACATCAGTTTCAGATTGGCTGTTCGTATTTCAAAGACCATATTTCCGCCAAATGTTAGGAAAGCTGATTGGAATAGGTATAGGGAATCGTTCAGTTTGATGATACCGGAAGTGCCGGAGACAAATATGAGCACTGTGCAAGATATCGAACACGCAGTGGAGCGGATTACTAAGGCCTTCAACATTTCACTGAAAGCTGCATGCCCTAGAGGAAAGCCAAGGGGAAAAAATCGGCCGCCATGGTGGACTACGGAGTTAAGTAATATGAGGAAATCCTGCAGGAAGCTCTTTAACAAAGCAAAGTCCACAAGAGCTCCGGAGGATTGGGACACTTACAAGATGATTCTGAGAGAATATAAACGAGAACTGAGAAGGTCTCAACAAAACTCTTGGGATGATTACTGTAGCAGTATTGAAAATACGTCAGAGGCTTCCAGACTACGGAAGGTACTAGCATCCACTAACACCGCTCCAGGTTTCATTAAAACATCGGAGGGAAATTGGACAACATCTTGTGAGGAGACGTTGGAGGTACTTTTGGACACACACTTCCCTGGAAATCAGACGGTTGAACCATGTTCCGGCGGTGTAACAGAGGCTCAGCGATCATTTCCTATCGAGGAAATTGTGTCGGAATCTAGAATAAAATGAGCTTTAAATAGCTTTGGACCATTCAAATCCCCCGGACCTGATGGAATTACTCCGGCGGAGTTACAGGCAGTAGCTGAAAGAATTATCCCCTGGTTGACGGTGATATATAAACGATGTGTAAACTTAGCATATATTCCAGAAAAGTGGAGGGAAACAAAAGTCGTCTTCATACCTAAAGCAGGAAAAGCATCTCACTCGAGTGCGAAGGATTTCCGACCAATCAGGTTATCCTCATTCCTACTTAAGTCTCTGGAAAGGATGATAGATATTTATCTTAGAACTAGCGTGGATTCAAGTTTGCTCTCGAAACGACAGCATGCATACTCGAAGGGCAGGTCTACTGAGACCGCATTACATGAACTAGTCAGCTTTATTAAAAGCTCACTATCTGCCAAAGAATACACAATCGTGGCTTTCTAGACATCAAAGGGGCGTTCAACAACATCCATCCGAGCTCGATTTTAAATGGACTGACCACTCTGAATGTTGATCCAGGTATACTTAGGCTGTTAGACGAACTTCTAACAAAGAGACGTATTTCAGCCACACTAGGGCAAGCAAACATACAAAGGTATGTGAACAGAGGCACACCTCAAGGAGGAGTTCTATCACCTCTTCTTTGGAATGTTGCTATAAACGACCACGGTTAGGCCCATTTCCTTAGGGGGTATTGAAATTCCCTTTAGGGAGTGTGCAAAATACCTTGGCGTTATTTTGGACAGGAAGCTGAACTTTAAGCTTAATATTGAAGAAAGGGCGAGGAAAGCAACGGTAGCTTTATACTCGTGCAAAAAGGCAATAGGGAAAAAGTGGGGACTAAAACCAAAAATTGTACATTGGCTATACACGGCAGTGGTTAGACCTATAATGCTATATGGTGTTGTAGTCTGGTGGCCGGCACTTCACCAGCCGACACGTTTAGACAAAGTTCAGCGTATGGCGTGCTTGTGTATCTCAGGTGCATTCAGCAAGACAGGAACAAACTCCCTTAATGTCATACTGCATCTATTGCCTTTAGACATTTTGGCCAAACAGTCAGCTGCAACAACGGCTGTGCGGTTGCGCGAGCTATCGCTGTGGTCGGAAAAAAGTTACGGCCACAGTTCGGTCAAAATTATGCCAGATGTGCCTAACGTAGTGGATTACACTTTGGCGAGTCCACTTTTCGACTAATTTCCAACAGTGAGGCGTGGTGTACACGGACCCCGGGGAATAAAATATATATAGATTTCTACACTGATGGCTCCAAATTGGATGGCCAAGTGGATTTCGGAGTATATTCTAAAGATCTGGAACGAATAGCGAAAAGATTACCTGACCACTGTAGTGTTTTTCAGGCTGAAATATTAGCAATAACAGAAGTGGTGAATTGGCTGAGAAGTAATGCTCCAAGTAATATTGGCATTAATATATACTCAGACAGTCAACCTGCAATAAAATCCTTGGACTCTGTGTTCCTCAACTCGAAAACGGCCATCGACTGCCGCAAATCTCTCAATGAGATGGCTGAGCAGCACAATATTCACCTAATATGGGTGCCTGGCCACAGGAACATACCGGGGAACTGCGAAGCAGATGAGCTAGCAAGGATAGGAACTACCTTACATATTCCAGGGGAACTGGAATCTGTTGGTGTGCCCCTGGCTACCTGCAAGCTCTTACTGCGTGAGAAGGGAGAGTTGTAAGGGTTGTAACGACACCAAGCAAATATGGCCCCATTTAAACTTAAACCGCACACTAGATATGCTAGTGTTCTCGAGACGCCAGATATCACTCCTGATATCTGCTATAACGGGTCGCTGCCTGATAGGCGATTTTGCAAAAACTATTGGTGCGAAGTATAATGACTATTGTATGAGCTGTCATGATGCGGAGGAAAAGGAATCAATAAAACACCTCTTGTGTGAGTGTCCTGCATTTTGTGTAAGGCGTAAGCAAATTGTAGGGGCATATAGCTTTAGGATACTGGTGGACCTGGAAAACGTTAACTTAAGCAGTTTGTTAATGTTTTTGGAGTAATCTGGTTGTTTCCACAAAAGTAAATAATAGAGAAGATTCAGTGGTTAAGACTAGAAGTGCCCATATGTAATAGGTACTTTTAGTTAAATGTGGTATCACAATGGACTGAATAGTCTAAGTGAGCCTGAAATTTAATCGGGCTGCCACTTTAACCTAACCTAACCCTTTTATAAGTTTCTGGGCCTACCAGTGTAAGAAACAGTGCCACTTTATTTGCTTCTTCAATAGCATTAATGGTGAACAGCTGTTTCATTCTTTCGAGGTATTCCTCGAAATCATCCCCAAAAGAAACTTGCTCGATAGATCCAGTTAACGCTATTTCCACTTAATTGAACTTTCACTTAGTTGAACAAGATCGCTTTTTATACCCTAACCCACATAGTGGTCAGGGTATAATAAGTTTGATCTGCCAAAAAATGTGCCTACCAGAAATATTGATTTTAGACCCCATAAAATATATAACGATCGACTCAGAATCACCTCCTGAGTCGATCTAGCGCTTCCGTCTGTCCATGTATTTGTTGTTCACAGGATTCCGGTCGCAATTATTAACCGATTTTGATGAAATTTGGTACAGCGAGGGATATAGCTCCCATATATATGTATCGCCCGATTTCGACAAAAGGGGTCACGTTGTGCTTTTTTTCAAAGGGATTTTTCAAAAGTTAATCTTTTTCATCGCCCTTCAAGTCTGCAAAATTGCATCCAAATCGGTTCATGTTTAGATATAGCTTTCATATATATGTATCGCCCGATTTTCCCAAATTTGGCCACAAAACCTTTATTTATCAACCGATCTTACTCAAAAGTACTAACTATATGCGCAAAAAAACATCGAAATCGGTTCAGATTTAGCTATAGCTCCCATATATATGTACCACCCGATTTTCCCAAATTTGGCAATAGAACCCTTATTTATTAACCGATCTTACTCAAAGTTGGCTAGATCCAGTCCTCTATAGTACTTACTATATGTGCAAAATTTCATCGAAATCGGTTCAGATGTAGATATAGCTCCCATATATGTATCGCCCGATTTTGAAAAATTCGCCCCTAATAACCTTATGTTTGACCCAACAGACCTCATTTCTTAACTGATCTTACTTAAATCTTGCACAATGTAACCTTTTGTGGTATTATTCAAATCCGCAAAATATTATGCAAATTGGTTCAGATTTAGATATAGCTTCTATATATATATGAATCGCTCGATTTTCCCAAATTTGGCCATAGTACTCTTATATGTTAACCAATGTTATTCAAATTTCAAATTTTGATGTACTGGCCGATCGTATTTATACGTACCTGTAGCTCTTACATAAAAATATTGCTCGATTTTTACAAATTTGGATTTATTACCCACACTAATTAAACGATTTTCTCTTTTTTAATAATGGGCTCAATATTAGTGGCATACTAACTCCGTAGGTGCAATATCAACTACAGCCAGTGTTGCTAGAAGTAGGGGAAATTCCCTATATATAGGATTTTTCTAATATTTAGCATCTTGTAGGCACGTAGGACCACAATGTAGGGACATTTTCACTCAACACAATTTGTAAGAGGAGGAAATTAGAAGCCGGCAAGGCTTGATCTTTAACCATGTGTGGTAACAGCATTTACCACTCGTGCCAAAAAAAAAAATCTAACAAAATTTGAAGATTACCACAAATCTACCTAACAAATATTTCTATAGAAATTTTTGTCAAAATTGTAATTCTATAGAAATATTTTTTCAAAATATTATTTCTATAAAAAATTTTCTCAAAATTTTATTTTTATGGATTTTTTTCTCAAAATTTTATTTCATCTCACAAATATTTGTTTATAGAAACTTTTTCCAAAATTTTATTTTTATAGAGATTTAACAAAAAAGATTACTATTTTGGGTAGAATTCTACCAACTGTGGCAACCGTGGTGGTAATACAAATTTATATTCTAAGTAATATACGATGCATATTCATGTTTAATAAAGTACTTAGAACCATTTTTGTTTTGTAAAATTTTTTAAATTTAACGAAAAATATTGTAGGCAAAATTGTATGGGAAAGTAGAGAACTTTTTTTGTCCTTGTAGGGTAAACCGAACATTTCCCCTGGCAACATGGACTATGAGCTATAGTCAGATTGAGACAAAGCACCCATAAACATGTACCCCTTAATTTTCTTAAATATGCAACTGCGGCTTATCTCCCAGACCTATATCAATGTTACCCCACAAATGTTCATGATTACTAATTCAGTAAGGGTGGTTTAGGGTATGATATAGTCGGCCCCGCCCGACTTTCTACTTAACTTACTTGTTTTTTTGTATAAAAACGATACGGTTTCTTCTTTGTGTGTTTTATTTTTTTCCCCTTTTTTCCTCGTCGACAAATTGATGTATATTGTGGTATGGGGTTTCTCTTTATTTTGTCTGTATGCTTTGCCGGTAACATAATCGTAACAATTGTTACTTAAGATTAAGATTAATCTTAAGCCAACAATCCATGCATTAGTATTAGTGTACTAAATGAATACCAACAAGTTCAATCGCCAATCATTTTTTTTTTTTTTTTTTTTTCAATTTAAGGCCGGTACTCTGTTCGGTTTTCGCGTTGAAACTTATACACAACCAACAAATGCGAAAAACTAGCGAAATTTTTTCCATTTGTGGTACTTTGTTTTTTTTTTCGAGTTGAAAAACTGACATTTATAGCATGGCGCCATTTGCAATGTGAATTAAGAAATTATTTATTTATTAAAAATATTTGTGTGGGTTTATAACGCAAACACGGATCATATTTTTGTTCCGAAAATATACAAAGGATCAAAGGAGTAGAAGATAATTGCCCAAAGAAAAATAGAATGTTAATTTTGTAATAGCAAGCAGCAACCACCAACTTAATTCGATATCGATTCCCGTTAAATAGCGCTCCCTGATACCTAAATAAACACCGCTTTCTAGTTGCGAAATAATGGTTTAATGGTACCGGCCTTCATGCGAAAAACGAAAACCCAACCCTTCGTAACGAGTTACTTCCACAGACTGATCTCCCCATCATACATTGTTGAATAAATAGTTATTCCCTTGTTTTCTTTTCGCTCTCTCTCTTCATC
The DNA here is from genome assembly GCF_050003625.1 of Haematobia irritans. NCBI lineage: Eukaryota > Metazoa > Arthropoda > Insecta > Diptera > Muscidae > Haematobia > Haematobia irritans. Next base: position 96,239,999 of record NC_134398.1, read on the forward strand.
GCTCAAAATCATTCAATTTCAATCGCAAAGGTGATTGAATCAATCACATGTTTAATTGGGAACGGAAACATTTTCAATCACGTATGTAATTGAAAATTATTTCCGAATTGATTAACAATTGATTGAATCAATTAATATTTTAATTGGAAACGTACAAATATCAATCATTTTTTTAATTGGTTTTTAATCTGATTTGATTAAATAATTAATTGAATCAGTTAAAATATTAATTAATCCAAATTCAATTAAGTGTTTAATTAAAAAAAAATTCTGTTATAATTTTTTGTATGTAGGAGTTTCTAGAAATGTTAGTTTTTATTTGCCATAAATTTAAAATATGCTGGCATTTTAGACCCACAAAAAAGTGTATATGATTTAGTTTATATCGGTCCAACTGGTAAGGCCTCCATAGAGACCGATTTCAGATCTAGAGGGTACAGAAGGTGCCCTGGTCATGAAAAATGCTTGAACTTGAATGTAAAATTTCCAGATTTTACTTCTCGTAATCATTTAAATAAATGGGATAAAATCTACAGATTTTAGATTGCAAATCAAGGCACACAAGAGATCATTTTCTGGCATACTTACAAGAGATGTTTATGATTCCACTAAAACTCACAATGGTTCTTATAAATCAAGAATCTGATCTAGTCTTCGTAGTTTAATTCTTTACATTTATCTTCGGGAAGCGTACTGGTTGAACTGATCTGATTGGGAAAATATCTGTCATCAAACCCCTGAAATTTTCAAAGGAAACTATTATATTTGATTCATGGTGGTGGGTATTTAAGATTGGGCCCGGCCGAACTTATTGCTGTATATACATGTTTTTATCTTAACTTTTTCTAGAAAAATTACATTTATTTGAGTATGGGAATTTTGGGCGGACATACTTTACAGCACGTAAAGTATACTTCCTCACGAATAATAAAAAGCAAAGATTTTCATTAACAATCGTTGACAACTCTAGTTCTATACCTGGCAAAAATACGTATGTACTAAAATTTTCACAAATAAACAGAACTGTTGAAACCACAAATTCATATTCAAAAACAAAAATATTTTTTTTTTGCACCAAAAATTACGGAATGTATATGAAAGTATTTTGCCATCACTATTGTTACAAGAGCCACTTTTTATATTGTGTGAAATCGAAAATGAAATGCTGAAAACATATTTAATACTCTTAAAATTGTGAACGGTATTTTGGTCAACAATTTTCGACTTTTCAGATGGAATAAAGTGATAGTTTTTCGGATGTTTTTGCAGACACGCTGCCTCCATCGAGAATAAAAACACTGGCTGATAGACGCTGCAACATGTAACTTTCTACTTGTAACTCAACATAATGTTACGAATTAGATATTTCTAGATTTAAGTTTATTTAAATTAGTTTCCGTTAATTTAGAATTTCAAACTGTATCGATTAGATTACGTCATTACTTGTCAAAATCATCTCTTTATTTTCTAGTACTTTCCTAAACATGTTTTGTGTTCTTAGTCGTTCATTGTAAAGTAACCCCTTTTTATCTTCATTGCTTATTGTTATAGTTGTAGTAATATGAGCACAACCATCTGTCAACTAAATACTTGATGGTTGAGCATAATCAGATATGCATGTGCGACATCTACCAGATACTAGTAGATTATTCTAGATGGTTGTAGGCAAGGCTATGAAGATAACCAGTTTAATATGTGCGATATCTAGATTGTTCTAGGTGGTTGTAGGTGGTTGTAGGTCAGACTAGCGAGAATGTTCGAAATCATTGTACAGTACTATTTAAAGAGCTGACAGAGGGAGTTTTCAAGTCAGTTGTAAGCTAAAATTACAAGCAAATATATTGTAGATTGTCGTTATTTGCAAAGAACTGTGTTTTAATTATCGGGTTATTAAACACGCCTCAATATAAAAACGTAAACGTAAAAAATCTACAATAATACTACGTTCGCACTAGACACGAAATCTCGCTATTTAGAACCAAAATCTCTTTACAAATCTCAAGTGTTCAGACTGTCAAAATAACGAGATTTGAGGATTTAACAGCTGTTTGTAAATATATCAATACAAACATAAACCCGTATGTGTACTTGCACACACACATTCATCTACAAGGAAAATTGGGGCAGGGTTGCAAAAAGCGAATTTTTAGTACTAAAAATTCGCTTTTTGCGATATTTGCCTATTGCAAATCTACTGAGATCTAGGAGGATTTCGGCCAAACCCCTCTTTTACGAGGAAGAAATTGAGCAAACTGGTGCAGCCGACTACAAAACAAGGGTCAATTGCAAAAGCGACTACTAGAAGAGTTCGAACGGCGAAAAATGGATATCGAGACGCATGAGTAAGGCAGACATTGATTAATCAATCCTCGTCAATACCAGCAGTGTAGAAACTCCATCTGTGGCTTCGAGTGTTGTGGATTACACATGAATGCTCAATGTTTTGAGCAAAATGTTGGAAGAGAATTCTAGTAAACTTATGTTATGGAACAAAACACTCTAAAAATGGAAGAAAATTCTGCAAAAATGGAAGTGAATTCTAGAAAAATTATGTAAGAGAACTCTAGAAATTTGGAGGAAAAATTTGACGAAAATTCCAGAAAAATTACTGAATAGAATTCCAGAAAGGTGGACGAAAATTCTAAAGTTCTTGATGAAAAGTTACAACAAATTTCGGAAGGTATGGAGAAACGCCTGGACCATATAGAAAACCAAATTGGCGAATAGGAAAAGAAAATTCTTTCCGTTGATGAGAAAATTATTGTTCATGACGAGAAATTTCTACACATCGAGAAAAAAATGTCAGAGCTGGAAATTAAAGGTGGTCCAGTGCGCGTTATCTAGGGCTCGAAACCCAAACCTCCTCTTTTCGATGGCTCAACTTCATTTGATGTATTTAAATTCCAATTCAAAATGGTTGCTTGTAGAAATTTGTGGAATGATGATGACAAAGTAATTGAACTTCTCTTGGCATTAAAGGGTAATGCGGCCGATGTGATACAAAGCATTCCCATTCCTTCTAGAAATAATTATAATTAAATAGCGGCACTACAACGCAAGTACGGTGGAGAACATAAGCAATACATCTTTAGAATGGAATTAAGAGGTAGAGTCCAGAAATCAAATGAGACTCTACAAGGCTTTGCAACAGAAGTTGAGCGAATGGTGTTATTCACATACCCAGGAGAGCAGCGTTGCCAGAATTGTTTCACCAAAAACCGCTAGATTTGTCCAAAAAACTAGCCAAAAAAAGCTAAAAAATGTTAAAAAATAGCTAAAAAAAAGCTAAATTTTTTTGTATCAAAAGTCACATTTTTGATTGAAATTTAACAAACTTAAAGGCTTTATTTCACTTAAAATGCATATTATTTTAATTGTATTCATTTTATTCCATTTCTGTGAGACTGTAAGAAAATCTATGTCATATTAGCTCTGTTTGCGTACTCGATACATTTTGATTACTATCACAAATTTTTACTGGAAGTCCTTCATTTATATTTCCTAGTAAAAATTTTTTCCCAGTAAACTTGCAATTATCAGCTGGTTAATCATCAACAAGTCCAATGTCACATAGAACTGCATTAGAAAATATCAATATCTTTCGTTTTAACTGAATTAATGATAAATTCGTGAACGTGTACACTTCTCCTAATATTACCCAAGAGAATAAAACACATTCTAACTGTCTTGCAAGTTTATACTGAATAACTTTTATCCGAAAATTTCCCATACAAACCTAGTGTCCAATTTTCGTAAATGTAAATCCATTCCATTAATAAATAGCAGATTTATTTTGATCCTATCACTACGAATTTTTTATTGAATTTTTTTTTTTTTTGATGTTAAAAAATAATACCACATTCAAAACTTTATTTCCTTAATTATTTCTATGTTCGAAGGATCAAAGATTTTGTACACTAATGATTTTGGTATTGATTCAGAGTCAAATTTGAATATATTCGTTTTTTCAGCTTTTTCTTCATGAGCTATCACAGTGCTTTAAAAACGTGCTAACGCAACTTAAATTTCCAAATTCAGACTCGACTTTAAGTAGAAATTATTCTGTGTATACGTTTTTAAAATAAAATGTTAAAAAACCTCTTCTTTTTTTGAACGCTATTTTGGTTTGTGGTCAAGATACAAAAACTCCACAAATTTAAAGACTATTTAATTAATTTTAAGAATTTTTTAGAATTGACCCTAGCCTTCTTGCATGAAAAGATACCCATTTTTACGTTGAATCACTTAGCTATAAGGACAAAACCATTTTATCGGCTTTTGGACAATGAAAACAGTTTATAACATATAAGAGAAATTCACAAATGCTATTATAACCAAAATTCGCGTTCGTATTTTAAAGACATGAAATCTTTGGCCTCATGACAATATTTTTTCAGTGTACAAAGCAATTCACATCTACTATTTTAATTTAGTAATATCATAATAACTTTAGAATACGTATTAAATATAATAACATAAAAAGGATAAACGAGTCAAATGCTATTATTCCTAATATTCCTAATAATTTACTGACAGTTTATATAAGGAATTTGTATGGTAATAGTAGATTTAAAGTTTACGATAACTTTTATGAATACGAGGAAAAAACTTTACAACAATGTGTATTTGCTGCAAAAATGCCCGCATAATGGCTGGAATAATTATTAATTGAGCTTTGTAATATGCGGAAAACCTTATTCTGGCAGCAAGACTTAAATAAAAACGAAGTTTTATCCATATTTCAATAGGAACATGTCGAAAATAAAAAAGCCAAAAATAGCTAAAAGGGTCATGAAAAAAAGCCAGAAAAAAAGCTAAAAGCTAAATGCATTTTTTCCCGCTAAACGTCTTCAAAAAAAGCCAAATCTAGCGGGAAAAGAGCTAAATTGGCAACGCTGCAGGAGAGAGTCATCCCCTTGTGAACTGCATCAAGATTGAGACCTGTGTAAATGGTAAATGGCGAGACCCAGACATAAAATGTGCAACATATGCGTCACAAAAAGCTACATTTGCTGAAACTGTAACACAAGAGACAGTAAGAGAACTAGCACGTCCTCAAGTTTACAAAGTACGTAAGGTGGAGACCGAGCATGACGAATCAAATTCCGTGATTGACTCAGTGAAAGAAGCCGTTAAGCAGGCATTGCAAGAAATGAATCAGGAGACAACTAAATCCAAAATGAAGTGCTATAACTGTGATAAGCCTGGACATGTTGCTCGCGAATGTAAAGCACGTCGTAAGCGATCAAGATCGAAATCGCCGTCCCCATCAAACAATAGCCATAAGTGGGTGAACCCACAGTCTAGTGAGTCAATCGAGCTAGTTCAGCGGGGCAAGAGCTGGCTCCCACATATGATGGCCCCACAATCTCCATAGCAATAGTTTAACATACAAATAAGGATATGACTATTGCGGGTGGTATTAATGGCGATAAGCGTACTTTAACGTCGGATACTGGTGCATCGAAATCTATCATTAGATCTGATTTAGTAAAAGGGAAAGTTACACCACTGATTGGTCAGAATACGTACGGATACAGGGGAACCAGCAACTATATATGGAAAGGTTCCTGTAAAGTTAACCATTGCAAACAAATCCGTTAATTATGAGTTCATTGTGGCCGATATAGTGGACGAAGTTATAATTGGAGTGGATTTTATGATTGAGTTTTGTCTCTACTTCGATATGAAGCGTCGTATAATGACCTGGTTTTTTTTTAATTATTATTTATTAATGCTATTTATCTTATCTAGATATTTACATTATTTAACGCATTATTCTAAATAATTAATGGCATTTACCCATTGGCAAATCCATATTTAAACAAATCCCATTGGCAAATCCATATTGTAAACAATTTTCAAGCATTTAATGACTTAGTGGAGTTTATGTAATATTGATAATTATTTATAATTATATTAAATCTTGCGGTGCTCTGCGTTTGAGTCTTCTAAAGGTTTCCATGTTGATCATTAGAATTGACGCTAATGGATTTGGATGGGCTTCAATTCTGGATTTGTATGCTGTTATTTGAGCCGTAATCTCCTCTTTTATTGTTGGAATATTTAGATCCTTGTGTAGTCGTTGGTTAGTTATATAGGTTGGAGCAGTGGCGATTTGTCGCAATGTTTTTGATTGAAATTGTTGCAAAATTGTTTTATATTTGTGTTTGATGCAGTCCCCCATAACTGAATTCCATACGTCCATATAGGCTTTATAATACATTTGTAGATTAGAAGCTTATTCTCTAGAGAAAGTTTCGTCTGGCGGCCAATTAGAAATTTCATTGTGTTTGACTGGATGCTTAGTGCTTTTCTTTTAGTCTCAATATGTTTTTTCCAAGTCAACTTTCTGTCAAGATAAATTCCTAGATACTTTGCTTCATTTTGCTGAGGAATTTGGATTTGATTCATGTACACCGGCGGACATGTACCTTTCTTGAGACTGAAAGTCACTTGAATTGATTTTGTTTCGTTAGATCTTATACGCCATTTCAAAAGCCATGATGATAACGAATTTAAATAGTTTTGAAGGATATCACTAGCTCCATTTACAGTTTTATTTACAGCCATTACTGCTGTATCATCAGCGAAAGTACCTATCAAAACTGTTTGAGATACTGGGAGGTCTGCAGTAAAAAGAACATATAATAAAGGGCCAAGTACGCTTCCTTGAGGTACACCTGCACGTATGTTTTTCAATTGGCTCATTTCACCATTTTCTTGGACGAAGAAATTTCGTCCTGATATATATGACTTAATGAACAAGTAAAAGTTTATTGGTAAAAGTTTTTTGATTTTGTAAAGAAGTCCATCATGCCAAACTTTATCAAAGGCTTGGGATATGTCCAAAAATGCTGCAGTACAGTACTGCTTTGACTCAAATGCTGTGTTTATTGTTTCAACAAGACGATGTATTTGTTCTATTGTGCCATGATGATGTGGAATAATTTCGTTTTGGTCAATGAGCGGCATTAATCGTTGCAGAAATAATCGTTCAAGAACTTTTGAAAGTACAGGCAAGAGACTAATTGGTCTGTAAGATTTTGCTTGGTCCGCTGGCTTACCAGGTTTAAGAATCATTGTAATTTGTGCTATTTTCCATTGAGGGGGAACAAAGCAATGTACCAAACACGCATTGAATATAAATGTAATGAGGTCAATTCCTTCTTTAGGTAATTCTTTTAGAATCTTCGGAGTAATAAGGTCATAGCCAGGTGACTTCTTTAAGTTAAAGTCTTTAATAACTTTTTTTACTTCAGATTTTTTGAATTTCTTAATTGGTAAATCCAATTGATGGGTTTCATTCAGGAAGTCATAAATAAGGTTTGGCAAACCTTCATCAGAATTTGGTGTGAACACACTATGTAAATATTTTGCAAACTCTTTTGCTTTTTCGAGGTTGGTTTTGGTCCATGAGTTATCGGCCCTTCTGATTGGGTGGTTTGTTTTTGGATTTTGGCTTAAGGTCTTTGACATTTTTCACAGAGAGTAATCAGTTGAAGCATCTGGACCAAGGTTTCGTATTTCTCTTTCAATTTTTGAGTTTCGAACATCTTGTAACAGTTTTTGCAGCGTTTTTGTAGCATTATTTAACAGCCTTTTATCTTCAGGTGATTTACTTATTTGCCATCGTTTTTTGGCCTTTCGTTTTTCAGAAATTTTTTCCAATATATCTTTGGAGCATTTTGGAGGACACACAAGACTATTTTTCGGCGTTGAATTCCACGAAGCTTTTTGTATGGTCCGAGTTAAATATTCTACACTTTCTATAATTTCCTGTTCCGTTTTCAAGCTAATTTTTGTATTTAAGGTGGTTTTAATTAAATATCGAAAATAGTGCCAATTGGTCTTTTTACTATGAAGCTTACATATTGTTTCTTGGGGTATATGCTGAGAATTTAGTGTTAAAATGACTGGCGAATGATCCGAAGATAGTTCTAGACTTGTAGTGCATTTTTGTGAGCCAGGAGATATGCCTTTGCATACACAAAAATCGATCAGATCTGGTATTTTTTGGGTATCAGTCGGCCAATAAGTTGGTGTGTGTGGTGAGATTACATGAAGATGAAGTTCTTTAATGGCCCAGTTTAATTGTCTACCTTTTGGAGTTGTTAAACGAGATCCCCAATTAGTATGTTTGGCGTTATAGTCCCCACATGCTATGAACTTGTCCCCTAGTGTTTTGAAGAAATTTATGTAGAATTCTTTTTTGATATTGTGCCTTGGCGGACTATATACAGACGATATGATTAGAGAACCTTGCCAGTCCTCCACAATGACATTTGTCGCTTGTATTTCTTCAGAACAGTAGTGGTTTCCTGGATAGTGCTTTATTTTTTCCTAATAAGAATTCCAGAACCTCCGCGTGCCTTTCCGCTAGGATGCATCACGTGGTAGAAATCGTAATCAGGGATACTGAAATAACTCTTTTGAGTGAAGTGAGTCTCTGAAATCAATAAAATGTCTATTTGGTTTAATCGAAGAAATTCTGTAATTTCCAAAGTGTGTTGAGATAAGCCATTGGCATTCCAGAAAACTATCTTATGGTGTTTTCTTTTCTGAAAAAAGTGCTTTGCCGTCATTTTATCTGTACAGAATGTGCAATTTTAAAATGTTACCAGCAACCTAAAAAAAATGCTATCATTTCAGCGGGCAGAAAAGAATCCAAAGAAGGAAACAGGGCAATCGCAGCACTCTCGTTTGTTGGCAGTGCTGAAAATTCCCGTAATTTGCCTCTATGCGTGGCACTATTTTCACAACAGAATTCGAAGCCTTTTCGCACTTTTGCCTGTTTTTTTAGAAAAGAACCTAAAAAGTACATTTTCCGGGCAAAATGCAAAAAAGTGCGCATTTTTTATAAGAAAAGAAAACGCCATAACTCTTTCAGGTACATGTGTGTTGAATAATTCATAAAATATTGCATTCAAAACCGTCAATTGCACATTAGTGTCGTTTGTACTGTACAAACTGACAAAATCCGCATTAACAACATCCACCACCAAATTATTCATATCAATTGCACTATAGTCTCTAAATGTAGTATAACAAGAAGCGGTATTGTTAGGTAATTCGTACTGGATTAATAGAAAACCGTGATATGAATTCACCGCCGGGAAGTAAAATTGATTGCTTCTCAAGACTGAACTGGTACAAGAAACTAGAGAATAATCAATTAACGACACAGAGTCACTACTACAGTTATAGTGAGTTGGCTTGTCATTATGAAGAACTGTGAGATTATACCTGGTAAGAAAATGCCTAAAATTAGAATAATTACTCGAACGACAAATGTCAAAGGTAAAGTCGCCCACAATCAACGTTACGATGTCTGAAATGGATCTCTCCAATACCAACAATAAACATTGTCACAGAAGTCCGAATTTGAAGAAAAATTGCTTCACAACCCGGCTCTGAAATAGATGCCACAATTTTCGCATTTAAACCAGAAGAAATATAACAGGCTACCCCACCACCCCTTATACCGCATCTGTCATTCCGGAATAGATTATAACCCGGAATATTAATACTTTTGCTAGATACATACGGTTTTAGCCACGTCTCAGCGAATCCAATAATGTCGAGATGACCACTGCACAGAATATTCTTTAATTCGTCAAATTTAGTTGACCTGGTTCCAGGTTCAATAGATTGGACATTGCAAAACCCAATATTAAAATTTGAGCTACCAGCGCAAAAACGTCGAATAAATGACACGTCACAGAGGAGTTAAAAGAATGTGCATTATGATTGGCCTTAAATCTAGAATTTTTCATTTTTTATAAAAATCCATTAGTTCATATGAAAAACGCTCTAAACATTTATTCAAAAAGAAAAAAAATCAAAAATTCATTAAGAGAAAAAAATAACATTAACTACATAAAGAAAGCAAGGAGTTGCAAATTATTGACTCTCCTCTTCAGTCTTACGAAAGGGTTAAAAAGAAAAGAATAGAATACACATTAAGCATCATCGACCTGCACAGAAGTAGGAGTACCGAAAGTGGGAGTGTCACTTCCATTAAATCTTGTTCTTTGATCTATACGTCGACCACCACGTTGGTTTATAATAAAATTCTCCTCAAAAACTTCTTCAAAAGCCATAAGCTCATCAAAGGAATACATTTTTTTCCACCATTTAGATCAAATATTACAGCCTTAGCCGATGAAGGGATGAGCTCATATCGTTTAATTTTCGCAGAAATCTCAGCCTGAAAAATACTGCAATCACTATCCAGCGTGTAAGACTCCCTTATTCCTAGTTCACTACAATAGATTCCGCTGCCCTTCCTTCCTCCATCTTTGATCCGTCCGTATACATGTTCAGGGTTCCGAAGGGTATCCTCCTGTCTTCCCACTCCTCCATACTTCGTATAATGAATGTCGGTTTGTGATGATAAACATGCTCCGTGGCCATATGGTCCGTCTCTCTATACTGCCCGTCCAGAATTTCAGTATGCCTGCAGGCTGTCCTCTCCAGCGTGTTCAAGCTCTTAAGTCTCAGAAGTGTCAGTTCAGCAGTCTTCCTTACGTGTAAATCGAGTGGGATAAATCCATCAGTACCTCCAGAGCGGCAGTAGCTGTGGTCCTCATGGCACCTGTCATATAGATGAGTTCAGTCCTATTTACCCTATTTATTCTCGATATATGTTTTTGGTGTCTCACGATTGTCCACCAAACATGACAGTCATATGTGGCCACAAGTCTTACAACCGCGGTATAAAGCCAGCCAAAAAGAGAAGGCCTCTTCCCCATCTCTGCCCGACCAATTTTTGACAAGAGTATAGTGCCGCATAGGCCCTCTTAATGTGATCGGCAGTATTCTCCATCCAGTTCAGCCTGGAGTCCAAAATAACTCCTAGGTACCTTGCTGATTTCGAGAGCGTCAACTTTATGCCCTGGAATTCAGGAGACTTGTACCAGATAACCTTTCTCCTCCTGGTAAACAGTACCAACTCCGTCTTACCAGGGTTCACCCCTAAACCACATCCTAGAGTCCACTCCGAGATATACTGCAAAGACTCGCCCAGCACATCCGAAATAGAGTCGAGGAATTTTCCCGATACCATTATCACAATGTCATCCGCGTATGCCACTACCTTGATACCCTTACTTGTCAGCCCAAACAATACCTCGTTCACCACCAATAGCCACAGCAAAGGTGATATAACCCCTCCCTGTGGCAATCCTCTAGTGGTCCTAGCCCTCCTTGTGGAGCTCGCTAGCTCGACCACCAAGTCCCTGCTTAGCAACATCAACTCGATCCACTTTATAACGAATTTCTCAACACCATTCCTAGCTAATGCATGTACCACTTTATTAATTTTCGTATAATTAAAAGCACCATATGTCATGGATCTCTCTATGTGATGCACCACTGAGTGCAGGGCAGATTCTACAGATCTGCCCTTAATATAGGCATGCTGACAGATTGATAGTTTCCTGTCTAACTGGTTCCTTATATGATCATACAGTATCCTCTCCATCGTCTTTAGCAAGAAGGATGATAAGCTTATTAGTCTAAAATCCTTCGCCGTTCCATGTGATATCTTCCCCGCTTTAGGAATGAAGATTACCTTAACCTTCCATCAAGGCTTTGGTATATATCCAACACGCAATGAGGCCCTCATCGACTCCATATAGGATTCACTCAAGAGATCGAAAGACTCCTGAAGCATACATGGATATACCCCGTCCAAGCCTGGAGATTTATATGGGCCGATGCTGTCAATCGCCCATTTATCGCTGTCCATGGTCACCAAATCTAATATGTCCTTCTCAGCTCCTCGGTGGTCCATAGAAACAAGAATATCCGTTGTATCTCTGATCTCACACCCCGGGAAGTGCGTTTCCAATAACAGGTCTATAGTGTCATCAGGTGATTCGGTCCATTTTCCATTGCTGTTCTGCAAGTTACCTCTAAACTTAGGTTGCTTGGATAAGAACTTACGTAGTCTTGCTGTATCCTTAATATTAGAGAGTTGCTCTATCACGCGAATAAAATCCATTCTTTTAGCCTTCCTTGTCTCTTTTTTGAAAGTTTTCAGACAGTCTTTGTATTCATTCCATAGCTGCTCAGTTCCATGCCTTCTTGCCTCATTATAAAGCCTCCTAGACTTCCTCCTTAGATCCATTAGTTTCTTGCTCCACCAGGCCTTGTGTTTACTATCAAGTGTCCTGTTGGTAGGACACGATCTAACAAAGGAACGTGTAAGCCATCTTTCCACCATGTTCGCTGCATCCTCCACCTCCTCTATGCTGTCTATTTTTTTATTATAGCCCGGTGTTCTCAAACCACCCAAATGGTTTCTGAAACTGTTCCAATTTGTCCTTCTTGGATTCATTATTCATCAACATTTGTCTCCACACCGGTCTTCACATCAAATTCTATCTACTTTTGATCCGAGTAACTTATTTCGCTAGATACCCTCCAGTTTGAGACTGTTGTCCTTCTTGTAAAATTGCTGAAAGTCAAATCGAGAACTTCCTTCCTCGTACGGGTTTCGAAGGTGAAATCCGTTCCCCTATTGTGAACTTGTAACTGATTCTCCAGAATGTATTCCATCAAGCTTTCTCCTCTTGAATTAGTGTCTGTGCTCGCCCATAGCTCATGGTGAGCATTTTCGTCGCATCCTATTATAAAGTCTCTATTTTTGTCCCGACAGTACCTCACCAAATCTCTTACTGCCTGAGGCGGTGGCAGCAGAGTATCGTCGTGTGCAAAGTAAGCCGATGATAAAACCAACTGCCTAGAGTTCAGCTCCACGATCAGTGCCGTCTGATCAGAGCCACAAAATTGGTCTAAAAAGAAACACTTTATATTCTTTCTTATTAAAATGCATGTTCTCAGTTTATTTCCATCACAGCTCACAGTGATGCAGGTTTATCTGTACTAGTACTATAGCATCATTTACTTACTGAGCCATCCTTCAACCTTTCCTCCATATCCCTTAACGGTCTGACGAGAGGACTGCTTAGTCCCACACTAAAGCGATTACCATTTGGCTCGAGTTTATCAATCGTCTCCAGATTCTCTGGCAATATTACGCTTCTCCCAGCTTCGGTTGGGGGGGTCCATCTTTAGTATTGTCCAGTCCTCAGTGGGGTAGACTGCTCTATTTTGCGCCTTCAACATGGTCAGTAGGCGATCCTCTGGAAGTATGGGTCCCGTGATAAAGACCCGTACCCTAGGTTGCCGCTTGACCGGGATTAACCTTAGCTTCGAACCCTCCCATAACTCAAGTCCCTCAATAGTGCCCTTGAGCCATGCGAGGGTCTTACAATGCAAGATTTTATGTCCCTGCCTCGATTGTATATTCCCAAAGTAGGGAGTATATCCAGTCCCTTGGCAAATTTTTTCGGAGACTTCGAACAGCAATTTGCTCTCCAGGCGCTTCCAGTTCTCCTCTTTTATTCTTCTGTCCTTACTGGACTCATCGACAATTACTAGCTTAATACAAACCTTGTTGTATAGGTTTTCGCCCTGTTCGTTTCTGGGCTTTTTTATCATTGTGACCTCCGTTGAGGCCGAATCTTTAGTCCTGTAGTGTCACTCACTAAGTTAGAGTAGTCAAATGAAACGAACGAGTCCGATGATGAGTGAAGACTGAATTCATTTATTAAAGAAACATTATACGTAGGTAATTTACAAGAGAGTGATTATTGAACATATCTATTGGTACCAATGACAGTTAAAATGATATGATTTAGAGATGGCGCTATACCTCCCTTTTATATAAGAAATTTAAAACTAAATATTTTAAAGTTAAACTAGTGTGTAATATATAAAATAATATCTTATATATACCTCCCATTTACAAAGAAAACTTAAAATATAGAATTAAGGTGATCAAACTTAATAAACTAAGGATTTGTACTAAAACTTCATATATATTTACATTTTAAATTTCAAAAGTTCTTTATAATTTATTAATTATAATTAATTATAAAAATTGTTAAAGTTTTCTTATCCTATTTTTATGAACACATTTTTCTTTTCGTGTTAATTTATTATAAATTGTTACATTTACTCCATCGATATGTTTTACAATGAAAGGTCCTTCATATACATTTCCATGTTTATCGTATGGTTCTTTTTGTAATAAAACATTGTCATTAATATTTACATTCAAAGGGTTAGACAGTTTATCATGATATTGTTTGTTTCTGTTTTTATGTACCTCAATTAAACTTTTTGCAATAGAGTGAGTCTTTTGCAATCTAAATTTCACTTCGTGACTGTAATTTTCCAAGTTGTAAAGTGGATCTAAATTTGATTTTGTTTCATAAGGCATACGTACCGTTTTACCAAAAACAAGTTCAAATGGTGTGAATTTACAATCAAACACGATGTTAGGTGTAGTGTTATGATAGAAAGTGAAATATTTCAAATATGTATCCCAATCAGTTAGATTATCTTTCAAATAAGACCTAAGGTACTCATTGAATACGCGATGGTTTCGCTCTACTGTGCCTATGCTTTGATGATGGTATGCAGTCGAGAAATTTAGCTTAATTTTGAGAAATTTACACAGTTCCTTAAAAATTTCATTCTTGAACTCTGTTCCTGATCTGATCTTATTGTGTACATTGGTCCATATACTAAAATGAAATTCTCAAAAATGGCACGCGCAATCGTTTTTGCGGATTTATCGGGAACGGATATTGTGACCAAGTATTTGGTTAAATCGCACATTAGCGTAACTGCATATTTGTTTCCATATATAGATAATGGTAGAGGTCCTATTGTATCTAAAATTACAACATCAAATCCTTTCGTAGGTGTTGGTGTCAACACTAACTTTTCAGTATTGCCTGGTCTCACTTTATTGAGAAGACATTCAGAACAATTCTTAACAAATTTCGCAATATCTCTAGTCATCTTTTTCCAATAATATTTCGTCCTGATCTTTGCATATAATTTCTTTTGACCACAATGACCTCCTATAACGGGATCATTGTGATAAATTTGCATTATATTTTGTTTCTCGTCTTCGTTATTTACTCTAATAATTGGTTCTGTCAAAATTATTTCCAAAGTTTTTAAAATTTTTACACCATGATTTTTAAATTCTTGAATTGATTTAATTGTAAAAAATATATCATCTTTTGGCCATTCTGCCCTGAAGATTTTATGATTATTGGAGTCAGATTGCAACCTCGAAAGCATATAGTCTAGACTAAATGTTTCGTTAATAAACTTGAAATCGACAGAAAACAATATTTTAAATTTTTTATAAATATTTACTTTAAGTATACTCATATTCTCATTAACTTTTACTATTCTGGTTCTAATTTTTGCAATATTTTTATCGAAATTGTGTGAAAATTTGTCGTATATCTTTAGATCCCCTATTGGTTCGGGTATTTCGGTCTTGTCTATATCTTTTTGTTTGGACATCGCTCTTGTTTTGACAGCTAGAACCTTACTACAGTTTTTCAACCCTTGAATAGAAATTCTCGATAACGCATCAGCTCCTACGTTTTCTTTGCCTTTTATATATTCCACAACAAAGTTATATTCCGAAAGATCCAAACGAATTCTTGTTAACTTTGAAGTAGGGTCTTTCATATTAAACAAGTAGACTAAAGGACGGTGGTCCGATCGTACCGTAAATGATGTACCATATACGTATGGGCGAAACTGAGTTATAGCAAAGTGTATAGCTAAAAGTTCCAACTCAATAATTGGTTTATTTTGTTCAGATTTACTAAATGATTTAGATGCGAAGCAAATAGGCAAATCGTTTCCATTGAAATTTTGACTTAGTATTGCGCCACAACCGATTTTGGATGCATCCACGGTAATTAAAAATGGTTTGTGAAAATCTGGGTACTGTAATATTTCTGGTGACAATAAGAGAGCCTTCAGTTTATCGAATGAATTTTGACAATGTTCATTCCAGACAAAATCAACATTTTTCCTTGTCATACCATTTAATGGAGATGCTAAAGTTGCGAAATTTGGAATAAATTTCCGATAATAATTTGCGAAAGCTACGAAACGCCTTACTGCGTCCTTATCTTTTGGAACCTCGTAATTCCTTATGACATTTATCTTGGAGTCATCCGGTAAAAGTCCTTCTGCAGTACACCTGTGTCCCAGAAAAGTTACTTCAGGTCTAAAGAAATTACATTTGAGTGGATTTATTTTAAGATTGTGTTTCCTCAAAACCTTAAAAACATCTCTCAAATTATCTAAATGGTGTTGTTTGCTGCATCCGACAATTATAATGTCATCGACATAAAGAAATGATTTATTTGGTGGAAGTCCTGAAAAATCGATAGACATCATTCTTGAGAATGAATTTGGTGCGACATTCAGTCCAAAGGGTAAAACTTTCCAGCGAAAAGCACCACGGTCTGTACTAAATGAGGTGATGTCTCGCGAATCTGGATGTAAGGGAATTTGATGAAACCCTGAATATAAATCAATAATTGAAAAGTACTTTGCTCTTCCCAAGTTATCCAATATATCGTCAATTCGCGGTAGTGGGAACTTATCAGCAATAAGTTTTTTATTTACACCGCGATAGTCAACGCACATTCTATAAGATTTTCTATCATCTGGTGACTTTTTCGGAACAAGTATCAACGGACTATTATAATTAGACGTACTTGGCTCTATTAGGTCATTTTCTATTAATTTAGAAACCTGTCTGTTGATTTCATCTTTTTGAGAGTGAGCGAGACGGTAATTTTTTATATAAACAGGAGAATGATCGGCAAGTCGTAATTTTTGTTCGTAGAAATTGTTAACTGTCATTTTATCATCGCTTAGTGCAAAAATATCAGAAAATTCGTGACAAAGTGGAATCAAATCGTTGACTATGTAGGTAGGCATTTGTTTAATTAATACTTCTCTTAGTTTTGAATTTCGATCATCTGTTGGTATAGTTTTAGTTATGTTATATACATAAAAGTTGTCTAATTTTTCCGTTATAATATGGCTGGTATTAATGCATTTTGTTTCATCTGTAGTATTAATTATTCTCAATATGGGATTACTAGAATCGATTATACCCTTACCTATGAACACTCCATCGGCTACTTCCTGCGAATTGACAAAAAGCGGTCGTTCAGTCTTTGCTAATTTAAAAATCCTATAGACCTCACATCTAGGCGGAATAAAGCAGTTATTATTACTCGTGCCTTGGTTGATAGGTACTTTAAATCTTCTATTTTGAACAATAAGAGACAGTGTCATGTCTCCATAATCGATTTTACATGTGTTTTCTTTTAAGAAGTCTTTGCCAAGAATACCACTTGAAGGAATGTTGAAGGTATCATTAACCACATGAAAAATCTGAGGTATCGTACTACCTGAAATAGTTAAAAATGTTTTAATCGTCCCTAGAGTAAATACGGGATTCATCGTTATACCAGTGATACTGATTCTTTCGTTTTCATTTGCTACGACTCTTCGTTCAAGACAAGAAACTTTTATTAATGAAACGTCGGCTTGAGTATCAACAAGAAACGTACAGAAATTATTAGTGGCAGATAATTTAAAATTGACGAAATAGCAAAAATTTAAGTTCATGGAATAGACTGATTTAGTATTTGTAAAATTTATTAATTCTGGTCTTCCTCCTCCAACAACAACGTTTGTTGAGGGGCTTCCACGTTTAAAGATCTTACAGAAACCCTTTGACCCGATGTATTTGATCTGCCACCTCTATTATTTTCTCTGCGATTATTGCGAAAAGGAGTGTTATTCGTATTCTGTCTATTGTTTCCTCTGTTTTGGTAGGTTCCTTTATAATAATATCCACGATTGTTGCCCCTAGAAAAATTGTTATTGTGGTATCTATTAAAATTGGTTCTCCCAAACGAGTTGTTGCTGAAATGTGGACTATTGTTTCGATAGGCTAACACTTGATACTCTTTCTTCTCTGTGGCTTGTTCTACAACTAACTTTGCAACTACTTCTTTTGGGTCGGAGAAAACAGAAGATGCTAGTATTGACTTAATAAGATCCGATTTTGCATTCAAACGACAAACACTGACAGTTTGATCAATGGCCATTTGATGTGCTTTCGTTTTCGTTGCACCCTCAATAACAAGTGAGCGCTTTAAAGCATCGGCCAGTTCCTCGGCTTGTTTCGAAAACTCCGCGTAGTCATTGTTTCTTACATTAAGAGCAGCTATCTTTCCTGCTATAACCTTCGAATCGTCTGGCTTTATTCTAGTTCGAAGTGCATTTTTTATCACATCAATAGAAGTTATAGTCTCCGGCAGAGCTTCTCTAGCTTTACCTTCAAGTTTGGATTTTATAAAACATAAGAAAGTCAAACGTAAATTGTCTTCAGTTAGATCTTCAATCAAATTAATTTTATCCAAAAATGATTCTAATCCGAGTGGATTTCCATCATAATTATCTCTAATAATGCTAGCGCACATACTAACATATGACTTTTTCTGTTCTGCTGACGCCATTTTATTATCTGTCTCTATTGTATCTTTTTGCTCTAAATTTACGTCACTATCTGATTGGTATTCACTCTCACTATCTGTCATAGCTTCCTTTTCTATAAGTTTAAATAATTCAACATTTTCGGGCACTTTCACTCTACAATTAAGTTTGCCAAAACATTTCACAAGAATCTCACGACAATGTTTTATTTTTCCCAGAACAACTTCTAGTTCATTATTTGAAAAAAACCAAACTATTTTCTGCCGAAAATTTTAAAATAGAATTATAGCTTTCAATTAAAAGATCAACGTATTCATTTATTTTAGTTTCGTTTGTGGAAATTGGCCTTTTTTGTAGAATTCTTTTCTTTATTTTGTAAAATTTGTCAATATATTCATTCCAATTTTTCGATATTGTTTCAGACATCTGAATAAGTTTACTTTAAAATAGAAAAGAATTATTGACAAACTTACAAACAAAACTTAAAATTTCCTTAACGTTATCTTCATGCTGTTTTTTTTTCTACTATGGCCTTTAAACAAATATACAAATATTAATTATGATTATTAGAATTATTTATTTTCTCTTTCATTTTCCCATATGAATTTGTCTTAACTTAAATCTTCTTGTTTTAACTTAAATCTTCTTACAACTACTATTTAAGTGAAAACAATTTTTTTTCTGTTTTGTTTACATTTTTTTATAAATTTTTTTTGATTTATTTTTATATTCATACATCTTCCAATAGTACTTCTAATGAAAACAAAATAAGTGATGCTTCTTCTTCTCTGGTATGCAGTAGATTGTGTGTAGTAAGAGAAAAATAATTAACATGTATAACAGTTTTGACATCCATGTTAAATCAACAGACTACTAAAAGAGAACCATCTTCAGTTTTTTTTATTATGCTCTCTCCTCTTCATTTATGGGATGATCCATCATTATCTTCGATCCTCTTTGTATGTAAATTGCATTTGTACAAATGTCATGACCAACATAACTTCAGATGAAAACCAGTTTAGCATAGCAAAAAAAAGATAACGGCATTTATTTTTTTCAGTCCCCAATTGGTTATATTGTTCTTATTGCATTGGTTTATTGCACCACATGTTCTGATAGGTTATATAATATTCTACGTAAATTTGTTCTTATTTTTCCGATTCGAGCAATAACTTCGGTTTTCATTTTATGTTATTATAAAAAAAATATTTTATTTAAATGTTCACGATCAATTAACTTAAATGTTCACTGTGGAATGATTATCACACTTCTTAAATTTGTTTTTCAGTATATTTAAAATATATACTTTTTTTTTAATGTTTTCATAAAATTATTCATCCACATTCGGCTACAATTGTTTTTTTCTCAGCACAACAAACTTCTTTTCGACTAATAATCTTTTTTTTGCAATATTGTTTCTAGATGTTTAATTGTTTCAGAAGTCTTCTTTTATTAATGCACTTTTTCTCTGGTCACGGTCGCCATGTAGTGTCACTCACTAAGTTAGAGTAGTCAAATGAAACGAACGAGTCCGATGATGAGTGAAGACTGAATTCATTTATTAAAGAAACATTATACGTAGGTAATTTCCGAGCCTGGCTCGGCTTTCCTTTCGAGTCCGCTAATGGACTGGACGCACACAATTACCCTTCTCGGTCTATCTTTCCCCTGACCTGGGAACGAGAAGACGAGCTTGGCTCATTCATCTCGTTTATATTGCGATCCGCTTCAGCTTTGGCTAAATCGGTGCGTTCGGTAGGGCAAAAGTTCAATTTCGAAGAGTTACATTCTCTTAATATTAAGTTACCTTCAATGAGCTCCTTCTTGGTTAACTCTCATTTTTTAAAGTTTCATTTGCTTTGAGGAGGCGCCTCGAGTCATTTTCCGACATATCCTTCTTACCTGTTAATCTCTGCTTCACTTTAAAGGCCTCTTTGACCCTTAGAAAGAAGAAAGAGTCAGTGGAGGATATGTCATCCGATTTATCCCCAGACACTCCCACATCGCGCATCGCTTCCACCAGCGAACCAGCTTCGCTGATCGGCGTATTCGAAATTGCCTTCTGTTTTTCGTGCTCACCAACAAGAGCCTTTGCATTCCTGAGCCTCATGGCCTCCATCTCCATCAACTGATCCTTCTTCTCCAACCTACGAATACATAGTCTTGCATTTTTCAAGGATGCCCTCGAAAGTGTCGACGATGCATTCGAGGTTAAGTCGTCAGCAACGTAAACATCTGGTTTCACGTTAACGTTATCACTCATATTTCCTAAATCAATTTGCAAAGATTTCCTCTTAAAAAAATTATCTTAATGTCAAGAAAAAACATAGTAAAATACACATCTGTTACTACTGGCGCCATCTATTGGCGTGTATATATCACTTACCATATTGATATAGAAAAACTACAGCGCCATCTGTCGGCGAGTATATGACAACCACCATCTTTACATATAAATACTATGCAATTTCCATCAGCATTGCCAGATTCAAGAACAGTAAGAGAAGAGATAGTGATCAGGTGATTAAAGTTGAGGAGAAAAACAATTTAAATCTTTCGGTGGTGTCAATAATGTTCATTTTGAATAATTTTTCTACCAGTTTATTATTTTTCGTTCGGAGTGTTGAAGTCCTATGAACTATCAAAATATATTGTGAATATTTGACGAAAGATTCCAAATGTAATGTAATAGACGCAATTGAATTTAAGAATAAAACCAGAAACATTAAGATTGAGGACAATGAAACTATGATTTCGTTCGACCTAATATCTCTTTTTCCAAGCATTCCGGTAAATTTTAGACGATCTGTTCTGTATTTTGAATAAAAATGACGTTCAGGCTACTTTATTAGCTTTAAACGCATTTGATAGACAAACTCAATTTACGATGGAAACAGAAGAGGACAACAAGTTACCATACTTAGATACTATAATTCTAAGGCACACAAATGGAATAAAAATTAACTGGTATCAAAAACCAACAGCCACAGGACGATTGATAAATTTCAACTCCAAACATCCTAGACGAATCATAATGAATACGGCTACAAATTTTATAAGAAGAGTACACGATATTAGCGATGAAATATTTCATAAGGACAACGAGGATAAGATAAGGACTATATTACGATTAAATGATTTCCCGAATAAAACGATTGACGACCTAATTCAACACGTCAAAGAACGAAAACACACCAAACATGACGAAATTGAACCCAAAATTTACAAACCCTTGACATATATTCCCGGATTCACAGAAAGATTCAAATTATCAAATATGTTTAATAAGGACTAATTTCACATTTCACAAAGGAATCACAATAATGTAAATAAATTCTTCAGTAAGACAAAATCCAAAACCAAGAAAGATGATATGTCGAACGTAGTAAATAGGATAAAATGCGATGGGAAAGAATCTGATACTTGCCGAAAAGTATATATTGGTACAACAAAAACTAAATTAAAAACTAGAATCTCAGGGCATAAATCTGATTAGAAAGCCACTGACAAGCCCTTAGAGCAAAAGCCGGCACTTGCAGCACATTGCACTCTAACAGGACATAAGCCAAATCTTAGGGACGTAGATATTTTGACGCAAGAAACCAACTATAAGAGGAGATTTACACTGGAGATGTTACATATTATAAATGTACCTCCAGAAAGACGGATGAATTTTAAGACTGATACAGACCATTGTGCACATATTTATAGAAATATTGTACAAAAATATAAAAATCAAATTAGCCTTTAGTGTAAATTTACTCGTTTGCCAATAAGTTCATTGTTCTTTACTTCTAAAACTAATTATCAATATTTTTGGATTTTGATATATATTTTTGTTTATTACTGTGTAAAATGTTTTCTGTTATTTGTTTAAAGAAATTTCCCTGAAGACGAACATCGGAGATGTTTCGAAATATTGGATAATTTTAAATAAAAATACAACTCAAAACAACAACAACTGTTTTTATTCATATGACCTCAAGCTGAACTAAACAAATATAAGAATTTCGTGTTTTACTTGACCACAATGATTCTTTTACAACTATAGGCCGGTATGCACCTCTAGCGAAAAATTTCATTCCCATAAGAAATGCATTGCTATTTATGCTAACGAAATTTTCGGTAGCGTTCAATTTCGTAAGCTGGTACGCACCTCTAATGAAAATAACAGGGTTGTCAAAAGCATATTTTGGCAGCAAACATTTAATTTATTACAATCATTGTGTGCGTAAAAGTTTTAAAAGGTCTGTAAATAATAAACAATTTATTTGAGGAATATTTGGAACATATATTAACAATTTTTAAAAGCGATTAGCTGGTTTAAAATTTGTGTACACAGCCCTGTTTTTTTGTTGTAGACTTAAATAAATTTTCTGATAGTTTGAAGGGGCTCTTATTGGCGTCGTTCTATATTTATTGACAAAGACGCCTAATTATTGCACTCATGCGATACTTTTTTGTAGTAACTTGGCGTGGTACACCTTCTCATTATTGATTCCGCTTTTGCGAGGAGTTTTGGATATCGTATACGACTGTTTTCAACGTGGTGGGGATTCTCAGAAGCTCCGTCAAATTCAAAAAATCTTGACAGGGGAATCACATAAACGTGTGATATCCATAGTGTTGTCATCCAGCCACTTCGACAGTGTTTTTCCATTTGGGTTATCTGAACTATCATCACCCCATACCAAATTCCTTGAGTTCAAGTCACCGCCCAGGATCTGATTCGAATGTGTCTGTTACATGGAATGTAAAGCGAACCAAGTATTTGTTGTTTCCATGGTTAGACTATGAATCAATTTGTACTAAACATTATTTAATTCCAACACTATCATGCGTGTGTATTTGTATGAAACCGAACGACAAGCAGCAATATCGATTATGTCTTCGAGCGTAACTTATACGGCATTCTCACCAAGCATTTTTTGGGGTTTGTAACGTATTCCCTTTATAAGCACTTCAAAACGAGTCGTTTTCACCATTCAAGTTCAGAACACATGTTTCCTCAAAAACACGTCAATTTTTTAATGTAAACGGCCCTAATTTGGAATATGCTCTGACAGAACATATCCTTTTCAAGATATATGTCAAATTATTAAAATTAATTTAATAGAAAAAACGAATAAACAAAGGCTTTAAAAACATAGGGATGTGAAAATAATTTAAAAATTTTTTCCCTTTGCGATCGCGTTATTTATTTGAACAAACGGTACGTATATTATATTATATATTAGAGTAAATGGGAATTTCGAATTTCCATGGCAACGGTCAAACTAAAACATCTCAACTCGGAGTGAACGGTGAAATTTTTTGGAAAAACGAATGAGTAAAACGGGTCTGTGGAAACATAGCATTATAGTGTATCCAAAATTTAGGATATGTGCGACACGAACAGCTGATGACAGTGTTGCATATTTTTTTGGAGAAGTCCTGGATACTATTATTTTCTTTCTTTTAGTCCGTGACTGCTTAGGGTATCCTTAGAAAACAGTCTTAGGGCCAGTTTCTCATTGTCTTGTTATTATTTATCGTGTCGATAAAACAGCTGATCCCATACAAACATTTTACTAACCGGAGGTCTATCCACCGGTAAAAATTAATCGGAGGATGAGAAACTGGCCATTAATGTTCATTTTTAATTTGACTCGAAATTGTTTGAAAAAATATTGAGTAGCGATGCATTTCAATTTGAGGGTAACAGTTGAGCAAATATTGAATGTGTGTTAAATTTTACTGTTGATGGTAATGTCTGTTTTTGTTGAGAACGAGATTTTCTCAACAATTTCTCAACTTGAATATTACCCTAATTCTTTGAAAATATGTTGAAATTTAGCATTTTTCAAACGTTTGTGTTTATTGTGTACCCCGTAAACACAGGATGAGCGTTTTTCAAATTCAACAACTTTCCAGTTTGAGGGTAAATATAATTTGCCAATATGTCAAAATGTTGACGAAATCTTTGAAAAGGTGTTGAAGATAATATGAGAAAACTTTGACAAAACACTACCCTAAAATGCAGCGAAAATACCATGTGGTTTTCAACACGTATTTGTGCAACGAAGTTCATGGTCAATTGGAAGAAATAAAAAAAATTGGAAAATTTTAGACAAATAACTGAATTTACTCCAAATATTTTATAATAATAGGTAAGTGAAAATAAAAACTGAAATAAACCTTTAAAGAAGTCACTAAATGTAGATCTCTTTGCAGAAAACTAAAATTATGGATTCTACATCTTGCAAACATTAACAAGCTGACCATTGAAAAATGTGTGGCTTATCGACAAGAAAAAGGTTCCAGATACAACAGTTCCATAGATACAACAGTTGTCAAAGTAATCAGACGTGTATATAATGCGCTTTACAGACTATCAGTTATTCCGGACGGAATGTCGGTGTTTGTAAGGAATCGTACAGTGTGTCGGATCGATACGACTTGTCGGACTTAACTTATAATGTGCACAATATATGGGATATATTCGACACGAGCACTGTCGTCCGGAATAACTGATAGTCTGTAAAGCGCATAAAGCACTCTAATACGGTGTTCTCGCCAAGCATGTTTTGGGGTTTGAAATGTTTTCCCTTCAAAACGAGTCGTTTTCGCCATACTAAAAAACAAGTTCAAATCCAAGTTTTCCTCCAAAACACGTCAATTTTAGAATGTGAACCCACCTAATTTGGAATATACCCCAAATAACATACCCTATTCAAAATATATGTCAAAATATTGAAATAAGTTTCATAAAAAAAGAATAAACAAAGGCTTTTAAGAACATGGACATGTGAAAATAACATAAAAACTTGTTTCCCTTTGCGCTCGCGGTAATTATTTGGACATAGGTTGCATATATGGAATTTCGAGTAAATGTGAATTTCTAGTTTCCATGGTAACTGTCAAACTAAAACATCTCAACCCGGTGTGAACGGTGAAATGTTTTGGAAAAACGAATGAGGAAAACGAGTCGGTGGGAACATAGCATAAATAAATTGAAATTTCTATACGAAAATATCACTGAAATATCTCAAAAATACATTTAATCTTTTGGGATAAGTGTCCTTTTCATAAAATAAAACGATTCCTACGGAATCATGGATATGCGATGCGGAAAATGTAAAAACACTTGTCGGGATACAGATATAAAATGTGGAGGTTACTGCGAGAGAATGTTTCATACAAGATGTGTGGCACTCCCTAAATATGATTTTGACTCGCTTTTTAAATGCCCGAATATCAAATATGTTTGTGATGATTGCCTGAGTTTAATAAAAACAACGAATGAAAGTTATAAAAGTCTTTACAAACTTGTCAAGAAAAATGAATTAAAAATGCACCCAGAAAACAAATTCGTTGCCTCAACCGAATTATTTGCCAACCGAAAGCAGGTGGTTCCATCAACTATCAATGATATCTGTCAGCACAACTAACATTTGGCAATTGTAACTACATGGTGGTATGTTGGATCAACTTTGCATTGGTTGTCGCAATTTCATATTAATTGTTTTGTTTGTTGGTGCAACCGCCCTCGATTTTCTTTACTATTATCCTAACCAAATTCCAATATCAAATGAAAGGGCAGATTATATTGAGATTTTATTAATTTATTACAAGATTTACAATCATAATAAACTACGAAAATAAATACAACAAAGGCTTTTGATCTACATATATGTGAGATCAATTTACATTACAATTTACAATTTTTATAGGTAATGTTTGTATACCAATGACAGATGG
The DNA here is from genome assembly GCF_050003625.1 of Haematobia irritans. NCBI lineage: Eukaryota > Metazoa > Arthropoda > Insecta > Diptera > Muscidae > Haematobia > Haematobia irritans. The sequence continues at coordinate 96,266,153 of NC_134398.1, forward strand.
TTATTAGGTTGCAATTATGTGGTCAAACTACACACTTCTTAAATTTGTTTTTCAGTATATTTAAAATATATACTTTTTTTTAATGTTTTCATAAAATTATTCATCCACATTCGGCTACAATTGTTTTTTTCTCAGCACAACAAACTTCTTTTCGACTAATAATCTTTTTTTTTTTGCAATATTGTTTCTAGATGTTTAATTGTTTCAGAAGTCTTCTTTTATTAATGCACTTTTTCTCTGGTCACGGTCGCCATGTAGTGTCACTCACTAAGTTAGAGTAGTCAAATGAAACGAACGAGTCCGATGATGAGTGAAGACTGAATTCATTTATTAAAGAAACATTATACGTAGGTAATTTACAAGAGAGTGATTATTGAACATATCTATTGGTACCAATGACAGTTAAAATGATATGATTTAGAGATGGCGCTATACCCTTGTGTCGTCCATATTCCTCGGATTCATGGATAAATGACACATTATCTGCCGGAAGTTTTAGATCCATTAGCATTCTCGGCGGGATTCCGAGCCTGGCTCGGCTTTCCTTTCGAGTCCGCTAATGGACTGGACGCACACAATTACCCTTCTCGGTCTATCTTTCCCCTGACCTGGGAACGAGAAGACGAGCTTGGCTCATTCATCTCGTTTATATTGCGATCCGCTTCAGCTTTGGCTAAATCGGTGCGTTCGGTAGGGCAAAAGTTCAATTTCGAAGAGTTACATTCTCTTAATATTAAGTTACCTTCAATGAGCTCCTTCTTGGTTAACTCTCATTTTTTTATAGTTTCATTTGCTTTGAGGAGGCGCCTCGAGTCATTTTCCGACATATCCTTCTTACCTGTTAATCTCTGCTTCACTTTAAAGGCCTCTTTGACCCTTAGAAAGAAGAAAGAGTCAGTGGAGGATATGTCATCCGATTTATCCCCAGACACTCCCACATCGCGCATCGCTTCCACCAGCGAACCAGCTTCGCTGATCGGCGTATTCGAAATTGCCTTCTGTTTTTCGTGCTCACCAACAAGAGCCTTTGCATTCCTGAGCCTCATGGCCTCCATCTCCATCAACTGATCCTTCTTCTCCAACCTACGAATACATAGTCTTGCATTTTTCAAGGATGCCCTCGAAAGTGTCGACGATGCATTCGAGGTTAAGTCGTCAGCAACGTAAACATCTGGTTTCACGTTAACGTTATCACTCATATTTCCTAAATCAATTTGCAAAGATTTCCTCTTAAAAAAATTATCTTAATGTCAAGAAAAAACATAGTAAAATACACATCTGTTACTACTGGCGCCATCTATTGGCGTGTGTATATCACTTACCATATTGATATAGAAAACTACAGCGCCATCTGTCGGCGAGTATATGACAACCACCATCTTTACATATAAATACTATGCAATTTCCATCAGCATTGCCAGATTCAAGAACAATTGAAATTTCTATACGAAAATATCACTGAAATATCTCAAAAATACATTTAATCTTTTGGGATAAGTGTCCTTTTCATAAAATAAAACGATTCCTACGGAATCATGGATATGCGATGCGGAAAATGTAAAAACACTTGTCGGGATACAGATATAAAATGTGGAGGTTACTGCGAGAGAATGTTTCATACAAGATGTGTGGCACTCCCTAAATATGATTTTGACTCGCTTTTTAAATGCCCGAATATCAAATATATTTGTAATGATTGCCAGAGTTTAATAAAAACAACGAATGAAAGTTATAAAAGTCTTTACAAACTTGTCAAGAAAAATGAATTAAAAATGCACCCAGAAAACAAATTCGTTGCCTCAACCGAATTATTTGCCAACCGAAAGCAGGTGGTTCCATCAACTATCAATGATATCTGTCAGCACAACTAACATTTGGCAATTGTAACTACATGGTGGTATGTTGGATCAACTTTGCATTGGTTGTCGCAATTTCATATTAATTGTTTTGTTTGTTGGTGCAACCGCCCTCGATTTTCTTTACTATTATCCTAACCAAATTCCAATATCAAATGAAAGGGCAGATTATATTGAGATTTTATTAATTTATTACAAGATTTACAATCATAATAAACTACGAAAATAAATACAACAAAGGCTTTTGATCTACATATATGTGAGATCAATTTACATTACAATTTACAATTTTTATAGGTAATGTTTGTATACCAATGACAGATGGTTATTAGGTTGCAATTATGTGGTCAAACTACACACTTCTTAAATTTGTTTTTCAGTATATTTAAAATATATACTTTTTTTTAATGTTTTCATAAAATTATTCATCCACATTCGGCTACAATTGTTTTTTTCTCAGCACAACAAACTTCTTTTCGACTAATAATCTTTTTTTTTTGCAATATTGTTTCTAGATGTTTAATTGTTTCAGAAGTCTTCTTTTATTAATGCACTTTTTCTCTGGTCACGGTCGCCATGTAGTGTCACTCACTAAGTTAGAGTAGTCAAATGAAACGAACGAGTCCGATGATGAGTGAAGACTGAATTCATTTATTAAAGAAACATTATACGTAGGTAATTTACAAGAGAGTGATTATTGAACATATCTATTGGTACCAATGACAGTTAAAATGATATGATTTAGAGATGGCGCTATACCCTTGTGTCGTCCATATTCCTCGGATTCATGGATAAATGACACATTATCTGCCGGAAGTTTTAGATCCATTAGCATTCTCGGCGGGATTCCGAGCCTGGCTCGGCTTTCCTTTCGAGTCCGCTAATGGACTGGACGCACACAATTACCCTTCTCGGTCTATCTTTCCCCTGACCTGGGAACGAGAAGACGAGCTTGGCTCATTCATCTCGTTTATATTGCGATCCGCTTCAGCTTTGGCTAAATCGGTGCGTTCGGTAGGGCAAAAGTTCAATTTCGAAGAGTTACATTCTCTTAATATTAAGTTACCTTCAATGAGCTCCTTCTTGGTTAACTCTCATTTTTTAAAGTTTCATTTGCTTTGAGGAGGCGCCTCGAGTCATTTTCCGACATATCCTTCTTACCTGTTAATCTCTGCTTCACTTTAAAGGCCTCTTTGACCCTTAGAAAGAAGAAAGAGTCAGTGGAGGATATGTCATCCGATTTATCCCCAGACACTCCCACATCGCGCATCGCTTCCACCAGCGAACCAGCTTCGCTGATCGGCGTATTCGAAATTGCCTTCTGTTTTTCGTGCTCACCAACAAGAGCCTTTGCATTCCTGAGCCTCATGGCCTCCATCTCCATCAACTGATCCTTCTTCTCCAACCTACGAATACATAGTCTTGCATTTTTCAAGGATGCCCTCGAAAGTGTCGACGATGCATTCGAGGTTAAGTCGTCAGCAACGTAAACATCTGGTTTCACGTTAACGTTATCACTCATATTTCCTAAATCAATTTGCAAAGATTTCCTCTTAAAAAAATTATCTTAATGTCAAGAAAAAACATAGTAAAATACACATCTGTTACTACTGGCGCCATCTATTGGCGTGTGTATATCACTTACCATATTGATATAGAAAAACTACAGCGCCATCTGTCGGCGAGTATATGACAACCACCATCTTTACATATAAATACTATGCAATTTCCATCAGCATTGCCAGATTCAAGAACAGTAAGAGAAGAGATAGTGATCAGGTGATTAAAGTTGAGGAGAAAAACAATTTAAATCTTTCGGTGGTGTCAATAATGTTCATTTTGAATAATTTTTCTACCAGTTTATTATTTTTCGTTTGGAGTGTTGAAGTCCTATGAACTATCAAAATATATTGTGAATATTTGACGAAAGATTCCAAATGTAATGTAATAGACGCAATTGAATTTAAGAATAAAACCAGAAACATTAAGATTGAGGACAATGAAACTATGATTTCGTTCGACCTAATATCTCTTTTTCCAAGCATTCCGGTAAATTTTAGACGATCTGTTCTGTATTTTGAATAAAAATGACGTTCAGGCTACTTTATTAGCTTTAAACGCATTTGATAGACAAACTCAATTTACGATGGAAACAGAAGAGGACAACAAGTTACCATACTTAGATACTATAATTCTAAGGCACACAAATGGAATAAAAATTAACTGGTATCAAAAACCAACAGCCACAGGACGATTGATAAATTTCAACTCCAAACATCCTAGACGAATCATAATGAATACGGCTACAAATTTTATAAGAAGAGTACACGATATTAGCGATGAAATATTTCATAAGGACAACGAGGATAAGATAAGGACTATATTACGATTAAATGATTTCCCGAATAAAACGATTGACGACCTAATTCAACACGTCAAAGAACGAAAACACACCAAACATGACGAAATTGAACCCAAAATTTACAAACCCTTGACATATATTCCCGGATTCACAGAAAGATTCAAATTATCAAATGTTTAATAAGGACTAATTTCACATTTCACAAAGGAATCACAATAATGTAAATAAATTCTTCAGTAAGACAAAATCCAAAACCAAGAAAGATGATATGTCGAACGTAGTATATAGGATAAAATGCGATGGGAAAGAATCTGATACTTGCCGAAAAGTATATATTGGTACAACAAAAACTAAATTAAAAACTAGAATCTCAGGGCATAAATCTGATTAGAAAGCCACTGACAAGCCCTTAGAGCAAAAGCCGGCACTTGCAGCACATTGCACTCTAACAGGACATAAGCCAAATCTTAGGGACGTAGATATTTTGACGCAAGAAACCAACTATAAGAGGAGATTTACACTGGAGATGTTACATATTATAAATGTACCTCCAGAAAGACGGATGAATTTTAAGACTGATACAGACCATTGTGCACATATTTATAGAAATATTGTACAAAAATATAAAAATCAAATTAGCCTTTAGTGTAAATTTACTCGTTTGCCAATAAGTTCATTGTTCTTTACTTCTAAAAGTAATTATCAATATTTTTGGATTTTGATATATATTTTTGTTTATTACTGTGTAAAATGTTTTCTGTTATTTGTTTAAAGAAATTTCCCTGAAGACGAACATCGGAGATGTTTCGAAATATTGGATAATTTTAAATAAAAATACAACTCAAAACAACAACAACTGTTTTTATTCATATGACCTCAAGCTGAACTAAACAAATATAAGAATTTCGTGTTTTACTTGACCACAATGATTCTTTTACAACTATAGGCCGGTATGCACCTCTAGCGAAAAATTTCATTCCCATAAGAAATGCATTGCTATTTATGCTAACGAAATTTTCGGTAGCGTTCAATTTCGTAAGCTGGTACGCACCTCTAATGAAAATAACAGGGTTGTCAAAAGCATATTTTGGCAGCAAACATTTAATTTATTACAATCATTGTGTGCGTAAAAGTTTTAAAAGGTCTGTAAATAATAAACAATTTATTTGAGGAATATTTGGAACATATATTAACAATTTTTAAAAGCGATTAGCTGGTTTAAAATTTGTGTACACAGCCCTGTTTTTTTGTTGTAGACTTAAATAAATTTTCTGATAGTTTGAAGGGGCTCTTATTGGCGTCGTTCTATATTTATTGACAAAGACGCCTAATTATTGCACTCATGCGATACTTTTTTGTAGTAACTTGGCGTGGTACACCTTCTCATTATTGATGCCGCTTTTGCGAGGAGTTTTGGATATCGTATACGACTGTTTTCAACGTGGTGGGGATTCTCAGAAGCTCCGTCAAATTCAAAAAATCTTGACAGGGGAATCACATAAACGTGTGATATCCATAGTGTTGTCATCCAGCCACTTCGACAGTGTTTTTCCATTTGGGTTATCTGAACTATCATCACCCCATACCAAATTCCTTGAGTTCAAGTCACCGCCCAGGATCTGATTCGAATGTGTCTGTTACATGGAATGTAAAGCGAACCAAGTATTTGTTGTTTCCATGGTTAGACTATGAATCAATTTGTACTAAACATTATTTAATTCCAACACTATCATGCGTGTGTATTTGTATGAAACCGAACGACAAGCAGCAATATCGATTATGTCTTCGAGCGTAACTTATACGGCATTCTCACCAAGCATTTTTTGGGGTTTGTAACGTATTCCCTTTATAAGCACTTCAAAACGAGTCGTTTTCACCATTCAAATTCAGAACACATGTTTCCTCAAAAACACGTCAATTTTTTAATGTAAACGGCCCTAATTTGGAATATGCTCTGACAGAACATATCCTTTTCAAGATATATGTCAAATTATTAAAATTAATTTAATAGAAAAAACGAATAAACAAAGGCTTTAAAAACATAGGGATGTGAAAATAATTTAAAAATTTTTTCCCTTTGCGATCGCGTTATTTATTTGAACAAACGGTACGTATATTATATTATATATTAGAGTAAATGGGAATTTCGAATTTCCATGGCAACGGTCAAACTAAAACATCTCAACTCGGAGTGAACGGTGAAATTTTTTGGAAAAACGAATGAGTAAAACGGGTCTGTGGAAACATAGCATTATAGTGTATCCAAAATTTAGGATATGTGCGACACGAACAGCTGATGACAGTGTTGCATATTTTTTTGGAGAAGTCCTGGATACTATTATTTTCTTTCTTTTAGTCCGTGACTGCTTAGGGTATCCTTAGAAAACAGTCTTAGGGCCAGTTTCTCATTGTCTTGTTATTATTTATCGTGTCGATAAAACAGCTGATCCCATACAAACATTTTACTAACCGGAGGTCTATCCACCGGTAAAAATTAATCGGAGGATGAGAAACTGGCCATTAATGTTCATTTTTAATTTGACTCGAAATTGTTTGAAAAAATATTGAGTAGCGATGCATTTCAATTTGAGGGTAACAGTTGAGCAAATATTGAATGTGTGTTAAATTTTACTGTTGATGGTAATGTCTGTTTTTGTTGAGAACGAGATTTTCTCAACAATTTCTCAACTTGAATATTACCCTAATTCTTTGAAAATATGTTGAAATTTAGCATTTTTCAAACGTTTGTGTTTATTGTGTACCCCGTAAACACAGGATGAGCGTTTTTCAAATTCAACAACTTTCCAGTTTGAGGGTAAATATAATTTGCCAATATGTCAAAATGTTGACGAAATCTTTGAAAAGGTGTTGAAGATAATATGAGAAAACTTTGACAAAACACTACCCTAAAATGCAGCGAAAATACCATGTGGTTTTCAACACGTATTTGTGCAACGAAGTTCATGGTCAATTGGAAGAAATAAAAAAAAATTGGAAAATTTTAGACAAATAACTGAATTTACTCCAAATATTTTATAATAATAGGTAAGTGAAAATAAAAACTGAAATAAACCTTTAAAGAAGTCACTAAATGTAGATCTCTTTGCAGAAAACTAAAATTATGGATTCTACATCTTGCAAACATTAACAAGCTGACCATTGAAAAATGTGTGGCTTATCGACAAGAAAAAGGTTCCAGATACAACAGTTCCATAGATACAACAGTTGTCAAAGTAATCAGACGTGTATATAATGCGCTTTACAGACTATCAGTTATTCCGGACGGAATGTCGGTGTTTGTAAGGAATCGTACAGTGTGTCGGATCGATACGACTTGTCGGACTTAACTTATAATGTGCACAATATATGGGATATATTCGACACGAGCACTGTCGTCCGGAATAACTGATAGTCTGTAAAGCGCATAAAGCACTCTAATACGGTGTTCTCGCCAAGCATGTTTTGGGGTTTGAAATGTTTTCCCTTCAAAACGAGTCGTTTTCGCCATACTAAAAAACAAGTTCAAATCCAAGTTTTCCTCCAAAACACGTCAATTTTAGAATGTGAACCCACCTAATTTGGAATATACCCCGAATAACATACCCTATTCAAAATATATGTCAAAATATTGAAATAAGTTTCATAAAAAAAGAATAAACAAAGGCTTTTAAGAACATGGACATGTGAAAATAACATAAAAACTTGTTTCCCTTTGCGCTCGCGGTAATTATTTGGACATAGGTTGCATATATGGAATTTCGAGTAAATGTGAATTTCTAGTTTCCATGGTAACTGTCAAACTAAAACATCTCAACCCGGTGTGAACGGTGAAATGTTTTGGAAAAACGAATGAGGAAAACGAGTCGGTGGGAACATAGCATAAATAAATTGAAATTTCTATACGAAAATATCACTGAAATATCTCAAAAATACATTTAATCTTTTGGGATAAGTGTCCTTTTCATAAAATAAAACGATTCCTACGGAATCATGGATATGCGATGCGGAAAATGTAAAAACACTTGTCGGGATACAGATATAAAATGTGGAGGTTACTGCGAGAGAATGTTTCATACAAGATGTGTGGCACTCCCTAAATATGATTTTGACTCGCTTTTTAAATGCCGGAATATCAAATATATTTGTGATGATTGCCTGAGTTTAATAAAAACAACGAATGAAAGTTATAAAAGTCTTTACAAACTTGTCAAGAAAAATGAATTAAAAATGCACCCAGAAAACAAATTCGTTGCCTCAACCGAATTATTTGCCAACCGAAAGCAGGTGGTTCCATCAACTATCAATGATATCTGTCAGCACAACTAACATTTGGCAATTGTAACTACATGGTAGTATGTTGGATCAACTTTGCATTGGTTGTCGCAATTTCATATTAATTGTTTTGTTTGTTGGTGCAACCGCCCTCGATTTTCTTTACTATTATCCTAACCAAATTCCAATATCAAATGAAAGGGCAGATTATATTGAGATTTTATTAATTTATTACAAGATTTACAATCATAATAAACTACGAAAATAAATACAACAAAGGCTTTTGATCTACATATATGTGAGATCAATTTACATTACAATTTACAATTTTTATAGGTAATGTTTGTATACCAATGACAGATGGTTATTAGGTTGCAATTATGTGGTCAAACTACACACTTCTTAAATTTGTTTTTCAGTATATTTAAAATATATACTTTTTTTTAATGTTTTCATAAAATTATTCATCCACATTCGGCTACAATTGTTTTTTTCTCAGCACAACAAACTTCTTTTCGACTAATAATCTTTTTTTTTTTGCAATATTGTTTCTAGATGTTTAATTGTTTCAGAAGTCTTCTTTTATTAATGCACTTTTTCTCTGGTCACGGTCGCCATGTAGTGTCACTCACTAAGTTAGAGTAGTCAAATGAAACGAACGAGTCCGATGATGAGTGAAGACTGAATTCATTTATTAAAGAAACATTATACGTAGGTAATTTACAAGAGAGTGATTATTGAACATATCTATTGGTACCAATGACAGTTAAAATGATATGATTTAGAGATGGCGCTATACCCTTGTGTCGTCCATATTCCTCGGATTCATGGATAAATGACACATTATCTGCCGGAAGTTTTAGATCCATTAGCATTCTCGGCGGGATTCCGAGCCTGGCTCGGCTTTCCTTTCGAGTCCGCTAATGGACTGGACGCACACAATTACCCTTCTCGGTCTATCTTTCCCCTGACCTGGGAACGAGAAGACGAGCTTGGCTCATTCATCTCGTTTATATTGCGATCCGCTTCAGCTTTGGCTAAATCGGTGCGTTCGGTAGGGCAAAAGTTCAATTTCGAAGAGTTACATTCTCTTAATATTAAGTTACCTTCAATGAGCTCCTTCTTGGTTAACTCTCATTTTTTTATAGTTTCATTTGCTTTGAGGAGGCGCCTCGAGTCATTTTCCGACATATCCTTCTTACCTGTTAATCTCTGCTTCACTTTAAAGGCCTCTTTGACCCTTAAGGTGGGTATTAAGTTCGAGTTTAGCCGCTAAAAACGTCATTTTTTCACGATTACTTTTCTTTAATAATCCATTTTAAGGAACACAAACTTTGTGAAAATTTGCTTTGGGCTTTTCCCCATCAAGTTATAATAAAATTTGCAACAAATATGTATAATTTCATGCATTTTTCTTACTGATTTAGTTTTCACTTTAGCGATTTTAGCGGCTAAACTCGAACTTAATACTCACCTTTAGAAAGAAGAAAGAGTCAGTGGAGGATATGTCATCCGATTTATCCCCAGACACTCCCACATCGCGCATCGCTTCCACCAGCGAACCAGCTTCGCTGATCGGGGTATTCGAAATTGCCTTCTGTTTTTCGTGCTCACCAACAAGAGCCTTTGCATTCCTGAGCCTCATGGCCTCCATCTCCATCAACTGATCCTTCTTCTCCAACCTACGAATACATAGTCTTGCATTTTTCAAGGATGCCCTCGAAAGTGTCGACGATGCATTCGAGGTTAAGTCGTCAGCAACGTAAACATCTGGTTTCACGTTAACGTTATCACTCATATTTCCTAAATCAATTTGCAAAGATTTCCTCTTAAAAAAATTATCTTAATGTCAAGAAAAAACATAGTAAAATACACATCTGTTACTACTGGCGCCATCTATTGGCGTGTGTATATCACTTACCATATTGATATAGAAAAACTACAGCGCCATCTGTCGGCGAGTATATGACAACCACCATCTTTACATATAAATACTATGCAATTTCCATCAGCATTGCCAGATTCAAGAACAGTAAGAGAAGAGATAGTGATCAGGTGATTAAAGTTGAGGAGAAAAACAATTTAAATCTTTCGGTGGTGTCAATAATGTTCATTTTGAATAATTTTTCTACCAGTTTATTATTTTTCGTTTGGAGTATTGAAGTCCTAAGAACTATCAAAATATATTGTGAATATTTGACGAAAGATTCCAAATGTAATGTAATAGACGCAATTGAATTTAAGAATAAAACCAGAAACATTAAGATTGAGGACAATGAAACTATGATTTCGTTCGACCTAATATCTCTTTTTCCAAGCATTCCGGTAAATTTTAGACGATCTGTTCTGTATTTTGAATAAAAATGACGTTCAGGCTACTTTATTAGCTTTAAACGCATTTGATAGACAAACTCAATTTACGATGGAAACAGAAGAGGACAACAAGTTACCATACTTAGATACTATAATTCTAAGGCACACAAATGGAATAAAAATTAACTGGTATCAAAAACCAACAGCCACAGGACGATTGATAAATTTCAACTCCAAACATCCTAGACGAATCATAATGAATACGGCTACAAATTTTATAAGAAGAGTACACGATATTAGCGATGAAATATTTCATAAGGACAACGAGGATAAGATAAGGACTATATTACGATTAAATGATTTCCCGAATAAAACGATTGACGACCTAATTCAACATGTCAAAGAACGAAAACACACCAAACATGACGAAATTGAACCCAAAATTTACAAACCCTTGACATATATTCCCGGATTCACAGAAAGATTCAAATTATCAAATATGTTTAATAAGGACTAATTTCACATTTCACAAAGGAATCACAATAATGTAAATAAATTCTTCAGTAAGACAAAATCCAAAACCAAGAAAGATGATATGTCGAACGTAGTATATAGGATAAAATGCGATGGGAAAGAATCTGATACTTGCCGAAAAGTATATATTGGTACAACAAAAACTAAATTAAAAACTAGAATCTCAGGGCATAAATCTGATTAGAAAGCCACTGACAAGCCCTTAGAGCAAAAGCCGGCACTTGCAGCACATTGCACTCTAACAGGACATAAGCCAAATCTTAGGGACGTAGATATTTTGACGCAAGAAACCAACTATAAGAGGAGATTTACACTGGAGATGTTACATATTATAAATGTACCTCCAGAAAGACGGATGAATTTTAAGACTGATACAGACCATTGTGCACATATTTATAGAAATATTGTACAAAAATATAAAAATCAAATTAGCCTTTAGTGTAAATTTACTCGTTTGCCAATAAGTTCATTGTTCTTTACTTCTAAAAGTAATTATCAATATTTTTGGATTTTGATATATATTTTTGTTTATTACTGTGTAAAATGTTTTCTGTTATTTGTTTAAAGAAATTTCCCTGAAGACGAACATCGGAGATGTTTCGAAATATTGGATAATTTTAAATAAAAATACAACTCAAAACAACAACAACTGTTTTTATTCATATGACCTCAAGCTGAACTAAACAAATATAAGAATTTCGTGTTTTACTTGACCACAATGATTCTTTTACAACTATAGGCCGGTATGCACCTCTAGCGAAAAATTTCATTCCCATAAGAAATGCATTGCTATTTATGCTAACGAAATTTTCGGTAGCGTTCAATTTCGTAAGCTGGTACGCACCTCTAATGAAAATAACAGGGTTGTCAAAAGCATATTTTGGCAGCAAACATTTAATTTATTACAATCATTGTGTGCGTAAAAGTTTTAAAAGGTCTGTAAATAATAAACAATTTATTTGAGGAATATTTGGAACATATATTAACAATTTTTAAAAGCGATTAGCTGGTTTAAAATTTGTGTACACAGCCCTGTTTTTTTGTTGTAGACTTAAATAAATTTTCTGATAGTTTGAAGGGGCTCTTATTGGCGTCGTTCTATATTTATTGACAAAGACGCCTAATTATTGCACTCATGCGATACTTTTTTGTAGTAACTTGGCGTGGTACACCTTCTCATTATTGATGCCGCTTTTGCGAGGAGTTTTGGATATCGTATACGACTGTTTTCAACGTGGTGGGGATTCTCAGAAGCTCCGTCAAATTCAAAAAATCTTGACAGGGGAATCACATAAACGTGTGATATCCATAGTGTTGTCATCCAGCCACTTCGACAGTGTTTTTCCATTTGGGTTATCTGAACTATCATCACCCCATACCAAATTCCTTGAGTTCAAGTCACCGCCCAGGATCTGATTCGAATGTGTCTGTTACATGGAATGTAAAGCGAACCAAGTATTTGTTGTTTCCATGGTTAGACTATGAATCAATTTGTACTAAACATTATTTAATTCCAACACTATCATGCGTGTGTATTTGTATGAAACCGAACGACAAGCAGCAATATCGATTATGTCTTCGAGCGTAACTTATACGGCATTCTCACCAAGCATTTTTTGGGGTTTGTAACGTATTCCCTTTATAAGCACTTCAAAACGAGTCGTTTTCACCATTCAAGTTCAGAACACATGTTTCCTCAAAAACACGTCAATTTTTTAATGTAAACGGCCCTAATTTGGAATATGCTCTGACAGAACATATCCTTTTCAAGATATATGTCAAATTATTAAAATTAATTTAATAGAAAAAACGAATAAACAAAGGCTTTAAAAACATAGGGATGTGAAAATAATTTAAAAATTTTTTCCCTTTGCGATCGCGTTATTTATTTGAACAAACGGTACGTATATTATATTATATATTAGAGTAAATGGGAATTTCGAATTTCCATGGCAACGGTCAAACTAAAACATCTCAACTCGGAGTGAACGGTGAAATTTTTTGGAAAAACGAATGAGTAAAACGGGTCTGTGGAAACATAGCATTATAGTGTATCCAAAATTTAGGATATGTGCGACACGAACAGCTGATGACAGTGTTGCATATTTTTTTGGAGAAGTCCTGGATACTATTATTTTCTTTCTTTTAGTCCGTGACTGCTTAGGGTATCCTTAGAAAACAGTCTTAGGGCCAGTTTCTCATTGTCTTGTTATTATTTATCGTGTCGATAAAACAGCTGATCCCATACAAACATTTTACTAACAACAACAACTGTTTTTATTCATATGACCTCAAGCTGAACTAAACAAATATAAGAATTTCGTGTTTTACTTGACCACAATGATTCTTTTACAACTATAGGCCGGTATGCACCTCTAGCGAAAAATTTCATTCCCATAAGAAATGCATTGCTATTTATGCTAACGAAATTTTCGGTAGCGTTCAATTTCGTAAGCTGGTACGCACCTCTAATGAAAATAACAGGGTTGTCAAAAGCATATTTTGGCAGCAAACATTTAATTTATTACAATCATTGTGTGCGTAAAAGTTTTAAAAGGTCTGTAAATAATAAACAATTTATTTGAGGAATATTTGGAACATATATTAACAATTTTTAAAAGCGATTAGCTGGTTTAAAATTTGTGTACACAGCCCTGTTTTTTTGTTGTAGACTTAAATAAATTTTCTGATAGTTTGAAGGGGCTCTTATTGGCGTCGTTCTATATTTATTGACAAAGACGCCTAATTATTGCACTCATGCGATACTTTTTTGTAGTAACTTGGCGTGGTACACCTTCTCATTATTGATGCCGCTTTTGCGAGGAGTTTTGGATATCGTATACGACTGTTTTCAACGTGGTGGGGATTCTCAGAAGCTCCGTCAAATTCAAAAAATCTTGACAGGGGAATCACATAAACGTGTGATATCCATAGTGTTGTCATCCAGCCACTTCGACAGTGTTTTTCCATTTGGGTTATCTGAACTATCATCACCCCATACCAAATTCCTTGAGTTCAAGTCACCGCCCAGGATCTGATTCGAATGTGTCTGTTACATGGAATGTAAAGCGAACCAAGTATTTGTTGTTTCCATGGTTAGACTATGAATCAATTTGTACTAAACATTATTTAATTCCAACACTATCATGCGTGTGTATTTGTATGAAACCGAACGACAAGCAGCAATATCGATTATGTCTTCGAGCGTAACTTATACGGCATTCTCACCAAGCATTTTTTGGGGTTTGTAACGTATTCCCTTTATAAGCACTTCAAAACGAGTCGTTTTCACCATTCAAGTTCAGAACACATGTTTCCTCAAAAACACGTCAATTTTTTAATGTAAACGGCCCTAATTTGGAATATGCTCTGACAGAACATATCCTTTTCAAGATATATGTCAAATTATTAAAATTAATTTAATAGAAAAAACGAATAAACAAAGGCTTTAAAAACATAGGGATGTGAAAATAATTTAAAAATTTTTTCCCTTTGCGATCGCGTTATTTATTTGAACAAACGGTACGTATATTATATTATATATTAGAGTAAATGGGAATTTCGAATTTCCATGGCAACGGTCAAACTAAAACATCTCAACTCGGAGTGAACGGTGAAATTTTTTGGAAAAACGAATGAGTAAAACGGGTCTGTGGAAACATAGCATTATAGTGTATCCAAAATTTAGGATATGTGCGACACGAACAGCTGATGACAGTGTTGCATATTTTTTTGGAGAAGTCCTGGATACTATTATTTTCTTTCTTTTAGTCCGTGACTGCTTAGGGTATCCTTAGAAAACAGTCTTAGGGCCAGTTTCTCATTGTCTTGTTATTATTTATCGTGTCGATAAAACAGCTGATCCCATACAAACATTTTACTAACCGGAGGTCTATCCACCGGTTAAAATTAATCGGAGGATGAGAAACTGGCCATTAATGTTCATTTTTAATTTGACTCGAAATTGTTTGAAAAAATATTGAGTAGCGATGCATTTCAATTTGAGGGTAACAGTTGAGCAAATATTGAATGTGTGTTAAATTTTACTGTTGATGGTAATGTCTGTTTTTGTTGAGAACGAGATTTTCTCAACAATTTCTCAACTTGAATATTACCCTAATTCTTTGAAAATATGTTGAAATTTAGCATTTTTCAAACGTTTGTGTTTATTGTGTACCCCGTAAACACAGGATGAGCGTTTTTCAAATTCAACAACTTTCCAGTTTGAGGGTAAATATAATTTGCCAATATGTCAAAATGTTGACGAAATCTTTGAAAAGGTGTTGAAGATAATATGAGAAAACTTTGACAAAACACTACCCTAAAATGCAGCGAAAATACCATGTGGTTTTCAACACGTATTTGTGCAACGAAGTTCATGGTCAATTGGAAGAAATAAAAAAAAATTGGAAAATTTTAGACAAATAACTGAATTTACTCCAAATATTTTATAATAATAGGTAAGTGAAAATAAAAACTGAAATAAACCTTTAAAGAAGTCACTAAATGTAGATCTCTTTGCAGAAAACTAAAATTATGGATTCTACATCTTGCAAACATTAACAAGCTGACCATTGAAAAATGTGTGGCTTATCGACAAGAAAAAGGTTCCAGATACAACAGTTCCATAGATACAACAGTTGTCAAAGTAATCAGACGTGTATATAATGCGCTTTACAGACTATCAGTTATTCCGGACGGAATGTCGGTGTTTGTAAGGAATCGTACAGTGTGTCGGATCGATACGACTTGTCGGACTTAACTTATAATGTGCACAATATATGGGATATATTCGACACGAGCACTGTCGTCCGGAATAACTGATAGTCTGTAAAGCGCATAAAGCACTCTAATACGGTGTTCTCGCCAAGCATGTTTTGGGGTTTGAAATGTTTTCCCTTCAAAACGAGTCGTTTTCGCCATACTAAAAAACAAGTTCAAATCCAAGTTTTCCTCCAAAACACGTCAATTTTAGAATGTGAACCCACCTAATTTGGAATATACCCCGAATAACATACCCTATTCAAAATATATGTCAAAATATTGAAATAAGTTTCATAAAAAAAGAATAAACAAAGGCTTTTAAGAACATGGACATGTGAAAATAACATAAAAACTTGTTTCCCTTTGCGCTCGCGGTAATTATTTGGACATAGGTTGCATATATGGAATTTCGAGTAAATGTGAATTTCTAGTTTCAAGAAATAAACAAAGCAAACAAAAGCGCGGAAAACAGAGAAAGCAAAAAATGAAATTGTCAACAAGATAAAGAGAAACAAAACAAAAGAGAAGGAAACTTACGCAAACAAACTTAAAACAACAAATAGTGTACCTGTTATACTGAAACCAAAGAACAATCAGAACAGTGACATGACAGAGAGAGAGATGTGAGAGAGAAAATTATGCAAGTGAGAAGAATAGCAACGAGAAATGATGGAATTGTAGCAATCAGCTGTGAGAATGAAAACGATCGTAATGCTTTAACGGATGAAATAAATAAGAAGATGGGTGACGAATACGAGGTGCGAGCTCCCAAGATGAGGAATTCAAAGTTAATGATAGTTGGAATTAATAAAAGCTATTAAAACGCAAAATGATATTGAAGTTAAGGTTGAATTACACACCATGCGTCAATCCGTGCGTTGATGGAAAGGTTGATTTTTTCTGTTTGCGGCAGACTATTCGAGCTTTTGATTTCAAAGAGAAAATTCAACTCCTCAATCATCGGACGCATTGAACGCACGGTATGTAATTTTACCTTTAATCACCTGGAGTGTGTTAAGGTATACCAATCACATAAAAATCCAAGAGTGTATAACGCAATAGTTGAAACAGATGGGGAAGGATTTAATCAAATAATTCAAAGGAAAAAGTTAAATATTGAATGGGACAGATGTCCAGTATATGAAAGCTGCAATGTTCTGCGTTGTTTCAAATGTTGGGGATTTAAACATACCTCGAAATTCTGCAAAAATATTGAGCAAGCGTGTGCAAAGTGTGGAGAGAACGGTCATTCGTTTAGAGAATGCCACAGTAACTTAAGTAAATGCGTAAACTGTGAAAAGGTAAAGGAAAGACTGCATTTAACAGATATTAGCACCAATCATGACAGCAGAAGTAACGATTGTCCAATCTTAAAACGGAAAATGAAGTTTGAGGCGGAGAGAGTAGCATATTAGCAACCAATGATAAGGATATTGTTTCTGAATATTGGAGGATTATGTGCGAAATTTACAGAACTAGAAGTTATGTGTTTAGAAGCAAATTTGGATTTCATATGTTTATCGGAAACTCATTTAACTGCTGATATTGACAGCAACGAGTTATATTTAGAAAACATTAATTTACTGTGTTGTGACAGCATTTCTCGACGCACAGGAGGTGTTTGTATTTATTTTCACAAAAAATGGCAAGTTAGGATGATTGATACTAAATCAATAGAAAGAAAAATCTGGTGGATGAGGATCGAAGTTATTTATGAAGGAAAGAAATTGTATTTGGTGGTATTATTTAGATCCCCAAATCTTCAATATTCACAGAAGGTGGATTTCTTAAACTTTTTTGAAGAAGAAATAGAGAGTTTCCAGAGTAATAAAAATTACATAATTATGGGGGATTTCAATATCAACTGGTTTGAAGATAGTAACCATAAAAGAAAACTGAAAGAAATTATAACGGATAATTACTTCAAACAACTTATAAACGAGCCAACCCGAATAACGGATAATTCTTCGACTCTAATTGATTACACTATAACCAATATGAGGGCTGTTTTCTTTTAGCACTGGATGCAACTTTTGTATGGGCTATCCAGAACATCGTTGCACTGGTGTTCTATCCAGAACATCTCATCAGTGCAAGTTGCGCCGATGTTGCCAGATTATATTTTGATAAAGTGACGCTTCTTCGATTCACAATAGCAATTTATTGTGACTAAATTATCGAAAAACATGAAATTCAAAGTGGTACAGTGTCATAAATAATCGCAGCAGTAAATATTTATTACTATTTGAGCTCTTCATACATTAAAAATGCAAGATTTCACCTCTTTTCTGTGATTGCTTTTAACCAGCTGATGACAGTGTTGCATATTTGTGGAGATGTCCTGGATAAACGAGTACTCTGTTTTCTTTTAGTCCTTCACGGCTTAGGGTATCCAGTGCTAAAAGAAAACAGCCCTATGGATAAAATAATCGTTAAAAAATAGAAGCATGAAGGTTAGTGATCACGAGTCATTGCAAATTGATATACCTGTGGAAACTGAAACAAAGTATGCTGGGCGAAATATCATAAAAGTTGTACGTTATAGCAACTCTACTTTGAGGTGGCCGATTATGAATATCGAATTAGCTAAAGCTGACCAAAGACTTCCAATAAATGAATTTGCACACAGAAATAAATAAATGGTTCACAGTTTATTTTAAAGATGGAAAAAATAAGATTATATAACATAGCTTTATGGTTCAATAATGAATTTCACAGGGCCAACTGTCGTGTATTTAGAAATGAATACACCAATCATTTAAGAGTATGTAAAGGAAACTACACCCAAAAAATTTTGTTACGCAAAAATGCTTGCTAAAACAGCAGTTTTTGTTTGCTGAAAAAGGGACAGCAGTAGCATGTAGTTGTTTCAGCAAACATTCGTTAGTTGAAACTGCAAACATTTTTTACAGCTAAGGGTAGGTACTACCAGGGATCCGGAGCGGAGCGGAGCGGAGCGTGGAGCGGAGCGGAGCAAGCCCTTTTTTTGCCGGAGCGGGAGCGGAGCGGTTTCCAAATGAAAAACCGCTCCGCTCCGAATAAAATATTACTTGAATGAAATGTGTAACTTTGAAATTACACTGTGTAGGTAATTTCAAATTTAGCTAGTACTTAGCGTAGTGTGAGTAAACGTTTAAAATGTACGATATGTATTTTTGTACGTACGTACATTGGGGAAAACACAACGTGTTTTTTAGTAATTGTTTTCAAAAACGGCAAATGTCAAAATATATATCTAGTATGTGTTGTAAAAGTAACAACAGTACTTTCGATCAATTTCATCCCGTATTACTACAAAGATGTTTGCAATGAACGTCAAATAAATGCAATTAAACGATCTTATTTATATTTAATTTTTTAGTTTTCTACACTGAAAAAAATATTGTCGTGAAGTCAAAGATTCCATGTCCTTAGAATAAGAATGCAAATTTTGCTTAACATGGAAGACGCATTTCTCTAAAATAAAGTTTTTTATACCCATCACCATAGAATGGTGACGGGGGTATAATAAGTTTGTCATTCCGTTTGTAACACATCGAAATATCGATTTCCGACTATATAAAGTATATATATTCTTGATCAGGGAGAAATTCTAAGACGATATAACGATGTCCGTCTGTCCGTCTGTCTGTTGTAATCACGCTACAGTCTTCAATAATGAAGCAATCGTGCTGAAATTTTGCACAACCTCGTCTTTTGTCTGCAGGCGGGTCAAGTTCGAAGATGGGTTATATCGGTCCAGGTTTTGATATAGTCCCCATATAAACCGACCTCCCGATTTGGGGTCTTGGGCTTATATAAATCGTATTTTCTATCCAATTTGCCTGAAATTTGAAATCTGGAGGTATTTTATGACCGTAAATAGGTGTGCCAAAAATGGTGAGTATCGGTCCATGTTTTGGTATAGCCCCCATATAGACCGATCTCCCGATTTTACTTCTTGGGCTTATAGAAACCGCAGTTTTTATTCAATTTACCTGAAATTGGAAATCTAGAGGTATTGTAGGACCACAAATACGTGTGCCAAAAATTGTAAGTATCGGTCCATATTTTGGTATAGCCCCCATATAGACCGATCTCCCGATTTTACTTCTTGGGCTTATAGAAACCGCAGTTTTTATTCAATTTACCTGAAATTGGAAATCTAGAGGTATTGTAGGACCACAAATACGTGTGCCAAAAATTGTGAGTACCGGTCCATGTTTTGGTATGGTCCCCATATAAAACGACCTCCCGATTTGGGGTCTTGGGATTATAGAAAGCGTATTTTTTATCCAATTTGTCTGAAATTGGAAATCTAGGGGTATTTTCGGACCATAAAGAGGTGTGCTGAAAATGGTGAGTATCGGTCCATATTTTGGTATAGCCCCCATATAGACCGATTTCCCGATTTTACTTCTTGGGCTTCTAGAATCCGAAGTTTTTATCCTATTTGCCTGAAATTGGAAATCTAGAGGTATTTTCGGGTCATAAAGAGGTGTGCCGAAAACGGTGAGTAGCGGTCCATGTTTTAGTATATCCCCCATAAGAACGATCTCCCGATTTAACTCCTTGGGTTTCTAGAAACCGTAATTTTTATCTGATTTGCCTGAAATTGTAAATATTCTGGTATTTTAGGCTCGGTCCATTTGGTAATGCCTCCATATAGACCGACTTCACTTGAATTGCTTGAAACTCAATGTAAAATTTCCAGATTTTACTTCTACATATTTAAGATTTCAAATCAAGACGCTATTTTATAATTTTCTTGCACACTTACAAGAGATGTTAATGATTCCTCTAAAACTCAAACAAAAATGGTTCTTATAAATCCAGAATCTGATATAGTCCTCATAGATGAAATCTTTAAATTTATCTTCGGGAAGTGTCCTCAAGTCCTCAAGCCCTCCTAAAATTTCAAAGGAAACCCTAATATTTGGTTCATGGTGGTGGGTATTTAAGGTTCGGCCCGGCCGAACTTAGTGCTGTATATACTTGTTTTCTTGTCCAAAAGGCAATAAACTTTTGAATGAAGTTGTAATGTCCTTATAATTAAGTGATTTTACTTAAAAATGTGTATCATAACATGAAAGATAAAATTTTTGAGGTAAGGTCAACGTGGCTTTAATAATTAGAAAAATTCTTTAAAATTAATAAAATTGTCTTTAAATTTGTTTCCTTTTTGCATCTTGCCTACAAAGCAAAAAATCGTTAAAAAATAAGACATGTTTTTCAACACTTTATTTTAAAGACGCTTTTTACTTGAAACATAGCATAATTTCTACTGGAAGTCGAGTCTTAATATGGAAAAAAATAACTCGTTAACTCGTTTTTAAAGGATTTTGATAACAACTGACGAAAAAAATCTAAAAAAATGAAAAATTAACATATGCTTCCTAGAATGCTTCCTTTAATGAAGTCAAAATGGATTTAATATTTCTGAAAAAATCTTCAAAATTAATAAAATATTTCAACACATTGTTTTAAAGTCATTATACCCTAAACCACATAGTGGTTAGGGTATAATAAGTTTGATCTGCCATAAAATGTGTCTACAAGAAATATTGATTTTAGACCCCATAAAATATATACCGATCGACTCAGAATCACCTCCTGAGTCGATCTAGCGCTTGGCGTCCGTCCGTCCATCCGTCCGTCTGTCCATGTATTTGTTGTTCACAGGATTTCGGTCGCAATTATTAACCGATTTTGATGAAATTTGGTACAGGGAGTTTCTTTGGGCACAAGGACGAACGTTATTGAATTTGGAAGAAATCGGATCAAATTTAGATATAGCTCCCATATATGTGTATTGCCCGATTTCGACAAATGGGGCCACGTTGCACTTTTTTTACTAACCGATCGTCGTCAAATTTAGCACAAAATAATCTTCTGTATCACCCTTTAAGTCTGAAAATTTCATCGAAATCGGTTCAGATTTAGATATAGGTCCCATATATATGTATCGCCCGATTTTGTCAAATTAGGTCATAAAACCCTTATTTATCAACCGATCTTACTCAAAGTTGGCGAAATGTAATCTTCTATAGCACTAACTATATGTGCAAAAAATCATCGAAATCGGTTCAGATTTAGCTATAGCTCCCATATATGTACCGCCCGATTTTTCTAAATAAAATAAAACTCAATTGAACAAATAATACAATGTTTG
Organism: Haematobia irritans; assembly: GCF_050003625.1. Lineage (NCBI taxonomy): Eukaryota > Metazoa > Arthropoda > Insecta > Diptera > Muscidae > Haematobia > Haematobia irritans. Next base: position 96,288,405 of record NC_134398.1, read on the forward strand.
TACTAAAATTTTCTCGAAGAGGAGCGGAGCGGAGCGTGGAGCGATTTTTTTTTCTCGGAGCGGAGCGAGGAGCGGAGCGGTTTTTTTTTTCTCCGGAGCGGGAGCGGAGCGGAGCGAAAAAAATGGACCGCTCCGGATCCCTGGGTACTACGTTCGGTTTTCGAGTTGAAAACCACTTTATTTTCGCGATTACTTTTCCTTATATAATCAAAATTATAAATGAAAACAAACTTATTCCTGTAGAGTCTTGCCGAAAACTAATGGAACAAGAAACTACACATCAATTGAGTTAATTTGTCTGCTTTATATTGAACTGTTTTAATAAAGTAACCACCAAAATTTCAACGCGAAAAGCGAACATAGTACTTACCTTAAAATAGCAAACAAATGCTGCTGAATTAGCAAACGTGTTTGCTAAAAGTTTTTGACAAACATCGCTGCTAAAGTAGCAAACTGCGTTAGTTGAAATAGCTAACATGTTTACTGCTATAACAACTACAAATGTTTGTTGTCCCAGCAACACAAATTGTCGTTTTTTAACGATATGTTGAAATGAAACCCGTAAATCATTTAATACTTTAACTTCTACATTTATTAAATGTGTGGAATAAATTGAATTCCATCAAAGTATTGGAAGTTGAGTTGGATTGTTGTCTAGGATTTATTTTCGTTTGTTTTTCTTCTTTGCTCTTATACACGCGGGTAAAACATAACAATTTTAAGACAGTCTGTAATGAAAAGTAAAAAAAAACAATTAGTAATTACACTAGTTTACACTAAAATTTACATTTGATGAGAGTTTGCTTTTTATGTGGTTTAATCTCCTGAATTCGAAAAAAGAGGTTAAAAATAAATTTTAATAAAGCAGTCTCTGAGATATCCTTATATTTTTATAAAGATATCTCAGAAACATGACATAACAAAAAATTTATTTTGTAAACTATTTTTATTTATAGGAATTGTATTGAACGATGTCATCAAATTGATTCATGTCATTATTAGGCTAAAATAGCAACGTTTTAATGTTAAACTGGTTTTAATTCTCACATTTAAGGTGAACTTTGCCAATTATGATAGATTCGGGTACAGTTTAGGTCAGTTATTGTGGCAGCCCGTTATTTCAGGTTCCCTTTGACTATTTAGTCCATTATGATACAGCAGTATTGAACTTCTTTCTTGTCACTGAGTGTTTTAATACTCACATTTAATGTGAACTTTGCCAATTAGGATAGATTCGGGTACAGTTTAGGTTAGTTATAGTGGCAGCCCGTTATTTCAGGTTCCCTTTGACTATTTAGTCCATTATGATACAGCAGTATTGAACTTCTTTCTTGTCAGTCAGTGCCACCCGATTCCATGCAGGAAGCTCAAAGACATGGAATCTCCTTCTTATAGCCGAGCCTGAACATCATTTCCCTTTGCGATGAAAATTTTAGAGTAGCTTTGAAGCACTCAGAAAGGTCACCAACATTACAGAGGAAGTAATCCACTGTTGCAAAACTTTATGGTGTTTGGTCGAAACTAGGATTGAATCCATAACCGTTTGTCTGCACAGCGGGTATGAACAATTGTACGACGGTTGCTCCCATATATCAATGTATAATAGTCATTTTCCAATCTAAAAATTATTAAAAACAAAAGTACTTTAAAAGGGATACAATATTATACAATACTTACCAATTATAATAAAAATAAAAAAAATTGGAAAATATATTCCAAAACAACACAAAATAATTTTTACATTTTCCCGGCTTGTCTCGTGTTTTCGTTTACAAGTGATGCTTTGACGGCGTTTGACATGTCGACGTTGACATTTGTCAAAACCAACAATAGGTCCGTTCGCGTACTTGTCTAGCAATAATTATACAATAAAAACTAGCAAGATAGTAAAAGTGGCAGAGATTTTATTTTTTTAATGGAAACATAGCTGCGCTGCTCCCTTTGTATTCGCGATTCAATAACATATGGAGGAGGTAAGAATAATTTTTGCTGCCACAGAATCCGGACTTTCATCGGAAAATCATCTTGACAAATGAGGCTCATTTCCACCTCAGCGTATATGTCAAAATGCAAAATTGTTTTATCTGAGGGTCCTCTATTCTCAATGTACGACTGTTTAGTTTGGTTAGTGGCCTGGCGGAGTTACTTGATTTTTTTACAAATGAACTTGTTTTATGGTTAGAGCTGGTTGGTGTTGAACTGGACAACGGTAACTTTTAACAGTTACGTGTCACACAAGCAACTCTTTTGCAGGAAACGTTTCTAGCTGGGCAATCCCCAAGATATTGCATTATTAATTACAGCCTCAACCATAGAATTCACATGAATATATTTGGTTGAAATTGTTTTTCATTATCAACTGCAACTGAAAAACAGCAGACAGCGTTTGCTATTAACAACAAACTTTTTTTCTATGAGTGTATATAAACAATAAAATAAACGAATGCAGCAATCAAAAGGATATGTGGAGAGCAATAAAGAAATTTGTTTAAAAAAAAAGAGGATGATTACGTACATGAAATCGAACTGAATGGGAGAATCGTTACACAAGATGTTAAAATAGCAGAAAAATTGAACTCATTCTTTATAAAAAGCATCGAAGATATTTCAAAATCTATACCATACGTTAAATATGAGAACAACATTAATGAAAACTTAAATTCTGTTTTCAAATTTAAGAATGTAACTCTGACTGATATAAAGAATACAATGAAAGCTATGAATAATAAAAAGGATTACAATTCCTTAAATATTAATATGCTATTGAGTAACATTGATTTGTTCGGAAAACATATATACAAGTTGATTAATGGTTCACTGTAGAAAGGATTTTTCCAAATTGTTTAAAAGAGGCATGTGTAGTACCTATAAAGAAGGTGCGAAATACAAAGAATCCAAATGAAATGCGACCGGTAAATATGCTACCTACATTAAGTAAATTAATAGAGAAAATTGTGCACAAACAAATGAATTCTTATTTTGAGAAGAATTTATTACTGTATGAGAAGCAATCGGGATTTAGAAGTAATCACAGCTGCGAAGCTCTTATAAATCTCGTAGTATCAATGTGGAAAATAGATATTGGAAGAAAAAACTTTATAGCTGATGTATTTCTTGATTTAAAGAGAGCACTCGAAATAATATATAGAGAGAATTTATTACTCAAACTAAAAAGCTATATATATGCTGGTTTACATCTTATTAAAATAAGAGATACCAAAAAACCAAATGTGGCGATCAATTTTCTAATCCGAAACTCAATAATTCAGGGGTCCCTCAAGGTGCGTTATTGTGTACCTTACTTTTCCTGATCTATATAAATGATTTGGAATCAGTGGTAAGGAATTCAAACGTTTACATGTTTACTGATGATACACTAATATATGCTGTTGGAAAACCCCTGAGGAATGTGTACGTAAACTGAACGAGGATTTAGCTAGAGTTGATAAGAGAAATTTATTCTAACACGTGATCCACCACGTTCCTAATTCAAATTGCCCACATATTAATAAGTTTTAACATATAATATATAATTTATGACACCAACAGGAAGGATATCAAATTATCTACGCAAAAGTGTTTAAAATAATATTTAAGGTATTTAAAGTATTGTTGTTTTGTTCTTATTTGTTGATACGTTTAATATTGTAGTATTGTAGTGTATTATATAATGTAGAGTATTATTATATATTTTATTTTGACGAAAATTAATAAATTATACAAAATTCATAGAATTTTGGCTTTGACTTTCAATATGAAGTGGGGATATCATTCATACAAATTTTGGGTGAAATGTATTTGCAACGATGTTAATTTTTAATTTGAATCGTATTGAAAATTGTTTAAGAAATTATTGAGTAGCGATGCATTTCAATTTGAGGATAAAGCTGAGTTCTATGTTCAGTTTTCAAGTTTAAAACCATCTAATTTTCACGGTTACTTTTTTTAATCAATTAATTTCGAAATATTAAATGGTTCGCAATCAATACATTGGATATTTTCCATCCATAATTTGAAGAGACTTGATAAAAATGTTATCATCTTCATATATATTTTTGCACTTTTAATTTAGTGTTTTGGTGAAAAACTCGAACATAGTACTCACCTTAACACTTGAGAAGTTATTGCTAAAGGCCGGTATGCACCTCTAGCGAAAAATGTCATTCCCATAAGAAATGCATTGCTATTTATGCTAACGAAATTTTCGGTAGCGTTCAATTTCGTAAGCTGGTACGCACCTCTAATGAAAATAACAGGGTTGTCAAAAGCATATTTTGGCAGCAAACATTTAATTTATTACAATCATTGTGTGCGTAAAAGTTTTAAAAGGTCTGTAAATAATAAACAATTTATTTGAGGAATATTTGGAACATATATTAACAATTTTTAAAAGCGATTAGCTGGTTT